>NC_056745.1:282771396-283053896 GCF_019279795.1 Protopterus annectens | reverse complement strand
TATTATTATTATTCTACAAAGATTGACTCATGGGTACATCCTGAAGTACTGCTGAAATATTGCACTGAAACTGCCATACCTCACTCAGCATTAAAGTTCTATCTGTTGGCTAGCTAGCTAAGGCAAGGCTATCCATGTTGAAGGCAATCAGTTATATCTGCATTTTCTGACAAAGGGAGATGAGGAAGATTACAGTAGCAATGTCACAGGATATGTAGAAGGAAAACGTAGGTTACAGTTATGGTGAACTTCTTAGTGATACTTATGTCATACATTTCATTTAATCAGAGTGTGTTTCTAATATGATAAGCTTGTTTTGTGGAATTCTAGTTATCATTATATCTGTCCCTTTGTTTTCTTTTTATATACTTTTATCTCTGTTGTCTACCAACCATCATCCCTTCCACAATTAATTAGCCTTTTGTTCCCCAGTAGAATAAGATCTTATTGTAGGAGTCTGTCATCCTGGCAGCCATCAGGAGTTTAGCTTCCTAACTTTTTAGGCCTACTCCCTCTCCTTTAGCAGCGGATGTGCATGCAAAAAAAAACATGCAAGGGCCATATAACGCCTTTCACTGTGGGTATGAACCTTCTTACGCATCCCTATTCACCTACTGCATACCATGCACCATCCTCTATAGTATGTGCCTGTATTGTAGAATGCCAAACCACCTCCCTATCATCAGAACGGGTACGTTTACATTGACCACCCACTCCCTTCTTCCTGACTGGGCTCATTCACTGTCTAAGCTGCTAATCAATCTTGTGTCATCTGGATTATAGTCAGGGCTTCTTCCCCGTGCTTCACAGAGCTGGGCTGCATCTTTGCTTATAGTTATAATTATTTTTTATTTTATTTTTTTTGACATTTCTAATAATAAGAATCTCAAGAGCTCAACATGCATTACTCAATAAATTTGGCCAATACTTGTAATGACAAACACAAACAGCAATGCACAAACTCATGTAGGTATTAAACATTATTAAATTATAATTATTGACTATAATTTTTAATGTTGTTTTCTAAATACTTTCTCATTACTGCTAAATTGGATGGGCTGGAAACTTAGCTTGAAAGAAAAAATGTGATGCAAACTGCTGCTTTGCATGACAATACTTCACATGTATTGTTTTGCCTTCCCTGTGTTGCGCAATGTATCCTGACCTACTGCCAGCCAAGTACAGAATATACCAAACCACACCTACACTGCAGCTGTCTTCCTGGTAGGTAGACAGCTTATTAATGACTTACTGGAAAGCAACAATGCCTTATATGTTCCTAGTCTGCAAAAAAGGACAATTGTACACATTCTATTTCCTCTCTTTTGCTATCAACTAATCTTTGGGACATAAGGTATTTAAAATAGCAGAATATTTTCCCCAAGAGTTTACTTTGTACATTAAAGAAAAGCAACACTAGAGGTTCAATGAACAATGTACAAACAATGGCTGGTTATATATGATCTATACCAAGATAGAATTTCCTACTATGTCATCATTTTAAGGAGTTACATATAAGGGGGTAAAAATACTGGAAGGATGATTTTTGTTGTGAAAAAAAAAGTTGTTTGTAGTGCTGAATGTCACTCTTGTAATGTTTTTTTATGTGGGACAGATCAAAAGGGCCCTAAGATAGCATATGTGTCTGTGTGGGTGTAGTGAGACATGTATTCTGTTACTGTACATTTCGTTAATGTGCACTTTGTCAAAAAGGTGACATTGATGTAGAAAGCTGGACTTGTACAGCAGTGTAAGTGAACAGGTAGGATGAATTTCGTGCTATATACCTTTACTGCAAAGCGGCAGCATATAGTGTGTGCTTTTCTGAAATCAGGTGACAGTGGGAAAAAGGATCAGGTCCTTCACTGTTGTGTGCATTTAGAGTTAGTGTGAGTGTGTGTATGTGTGTGTGTGCATATATATATATATATATATATATATATATATATATATATATAAATATATATATATACATATATATATATATATATATATAAATATATATATACATATATATATATATATATATATATATATATATATATAAGTATACACACACGTGCACACACACACACACACACACACACACACACACACACACACACACACACACACACACACACACAAAACGCAGAGACAGAAAAAGAGATGTGTGTACTTAAATAATAAAACACCCAAACATCAACATCTTTAAAACTGACACAAAATAATAACCAAAATAACATTTAAAAATGCTCCAAGGCATAACCTTGGACAATTGCAAATGGAAAACAATGTTTTTGCAGGGGGTCAAGCCCTGACACTCTCTGTGTTGGGGCTGTGCCCCTATAGCCCCTATGTATTAAATATAATAACTTAGAGATCATGCAATACTGGGGAAAGGAAATTTTCCCCAACCCTGTCAACTTTCAAGACTGTCAACTTTATTAAATGCTCCCATATGAAGTGTGGGGCTTGCAGGCAACAAATACATTTTGTGAATTCACTTGGTTGATGGATTGTTCATTTCTGATGGTTTCAGTCTCAGGTACTTGATGTAGTAGATGATTTAAAATAGATCTAAATATATACAGATTCATATATTAGATGTATACACTTGTACATGCATGCAGGAATGCACATATGTGTGTATAGCTATCTCTCTCTGTCTGCCTATTTATATGTTTTTGAAGTGTCTAAAATAACAATGATCTCAAAATCAGCAATAAAAAAAACAGTTTGTCCTAATATATTTCACGCTCATCTGACACTCGGTCATGTACATGCACTACATACTTAAATCAAAAACCCAAACTTACACAGTTCTACACCGTATGCACACAGACAATAACATACTACAGCACATACGCACCAATACATCCAGCCATGCAATTAACAAATTTTTGCAAGGGGAAAATGTGTGGGGGCACACATCTTCAAATGTACATATGAGATCACACAGCAGTGGGTAACGGGCATAATTTTAATCCCCACTATACTGTCATCTTGCACAACATGAACTGACACACTTCAATCAGCTATGCCCAATGTTAGATATTTTCTGCATTTGATGGATCAGACAACACCTTGAAATGTTTGACAAGCTATGCATTCATCAATTGAATAGCATATGTATGTATGTATGCATATGTGTGTGTTTGTGTGTGTGTGTGTGTGTGTGTGTGCATGTGTGTGTGCGTGCGCGCGTCTGTGTGTGTGTGTGTGTGTGTGTGTGTGTGTGTGTGTGTGTGTGTGTCTCTCTCTCTCTCTCTCTATATATATATATATATATATATATATATATAAATATTTACACATGTATACATATATCAATCACATGTATGCAGTATGGTGTAATCTAGTGTGATGACATTACCATAGCACCTACAGGGGATGCAGGGCTGCTAGGTCAATGAGCTTTGATTATGGGAAGTAGTTGGCCCTTTAAGGTTGCACCTGTCAGATATGTAGGTTAGGGCAATTGAATAGTTAACTGAATAATAGCAAAGCTTGGTGGGGCTGGAAGACTCAGGGAAAGTGATCTGTAGGAGTCTGGAACGTGTTTGAGAGACAGGGTATGCCTAATGTAGAGGACAGGTATGCCACAAGATTATAAGGAGTTGGGAAACTTATTTCCAATATTTCTAACAACTTTATTGAATTATCACTTAAGATATAGGAAAACATACATTTATATGAAAGAAAACAAACAATATTGACATGTTTCCAATTTACAAGCATTATACATCACATGTATTATTTTGTATAAATCTTCTAGAAGTCATTGCATATTTGGGAGCCATGCACATGTCCTCCCATTGTTTCTTTGTAAACTGCTTATTCAGTCTGTCTTCACAATCTTTTCTAACCTCCTCTGATTGATTCCTACAGTTATCATGTAATATTTTATATGTCCTACTAGTTATACCTTTTTTAACAGCAGCATCTGTTCTGGACTTAACTAAAAACTCTACCAGAGCAGATCTTTCACCTGTGTCTTTCTCTTTGATATCAATCCCTAATAGGGAAGGCAGTCTTTAGCCTGCAGTGCTGTCTTCTTGGGCCTCATTCTACTCTATTACCTTCCCTCTCTAGTTATTTGCTCCCAATACCTTGGTTCCTTTGCCAGGTTTTCTCCAGTACATTCCAGCTCCTTCTTGCCTATTCTTTGCACCCCTAATTGCAGTCATACCTATCTGCAAAATCTCCTTTCTTAATTCTTGTGCTGGCTTAGTTTTTAAAAATTTTTTTGCTAATTTATGAATATAATATTCTGTATGTCTGTTGTTATTCTCCTTACGGATCTGCATCCAAAATCCTGCTCTGTCCTTATTTCTTAAATCCCCTACTGGCTTTATCAATAACCCTTTCCAGTTTGATTATAGCTTTCTGCTTGTGTTGTGTATATGAGCCTTAACTGTGTAGCTGTAAAATTTGCATTCACATGCGGTAACCCTAACCCCCCCCCATTTCCAGTATTAACTCTTACAGTTTGCCCCCCAGGTGTTTTTTTTTTTTGTTCTTTTTTTGGTCAAGAATTGGGACAGACTGATAATGTCATTGTCTTCATACAAACTTTTTGTTTTAACTGATGCTTTCATTGGCAGTCCAACTACTACACTGGTAAGATATTTTGTAATTCAGCTTTAAAGCCACTACATATACATTGAACACCTGGAACTGCAAACCCTAACCCTGGGAACTGAACCATTTGGCCACCAGGACAATAAATAAATAGGTACTGTGTGAGATAAGGTGACTAATGATGTGGGTATGCATGTGTGCCATGGTCTGGTGAATCTGGTGGATGTGCTCAGCTTCGTTGACCTAGGAAGGCTTTGCAGGTAGAGTGTGGTGCCTCCATTGTGGTGTACTTGAGTAGAGAGAAATGTGGATTGGTCTGATGGTGTGTGTGTGTGTGTGTGTGTGTGTGTGTGTGTGTGTGTGTGTGTGTGTGTGTGTGTGTGTGTGTGTGTGTGTGTGTGTATGTGAAAGCACTGCTCCTATAGACATTGCTGAATTGTGCACGCTTCTCTGTGATGGGTCCAGGGTACCTCCAGAAGATATGTGTGGTGGCCATGCCCATCCATGTCCTTGGGAGCACTCCCTCTGAGGCATGTCACTGGTATGATCCAGAGCTGGTGCTGAGGATAGTGTGCTCTGTAAACTTGAATCGGGAATGCCACAGGTAAATTCAGCATATACACCCTATCTGCATATTTCTCCATGGTCAGCTGCATCGCCCATGACACTGGATGTAGTTATGGAGGATGTGGTGCTACAGGACCTAGACTTTCTCCTGACCATCCCACAATGGGTTCCCTCACCATACGAGGAAGAGTACTGGCCACAAGAATAGTGATGCCCATGACGTGCAGCAGCACAGGGGTAGCTTGATGAAAGAGACTCGCAAATGTGCATGCCCAAAATATTACATATACCGAAAGATTGCCAAATTCTGGTAATAATGGCCACACAGATAAAAACCCACTCTCCAAAGCTACGAATACAGCATCCATGGGACCAGACGACATCCCAGGCTGTGTACTACATGAACTACAAAATGAACTGGCATCTCACCTAAGTGTCATGTTTAATCATAGCTTCACCTCAGGCTTCATGCCCACAGCTAGAGTTATCCCATTGCACAAGGGGGTATCCACCTTGGATCCCAGGAACTACCACCCCATCCGTCTGACGAGCTTGATCTGCAAGGCCATGGAACATACTATCATGGAATGTATAAACAAAGATAAACAAAGACATTGGCAACCTTTAACCACTGGACCCCACGCAGTTTGGGTTTGTGAAGGGCCGATCTTGTCTCCTGAACCTGACTGACTTCTTCGAATCAGTCTCCAGAGCCTATCTGGACCTCGCCAAGGCCTTTGACACCATCCCCCACTCTGGAATCATATATAAACTTGCTAAGCTGGGCATTAATCCCTACATCACTTGATGGGTTGCCAAATGGCTTACTGACAGAACCCACACTGTAAAAGTAGCTTACTCCAAATCCATCTCCAGACAAATGACAAGTGGAGTACCTCAGGGTTCAGTCCTGGGGCCACTCTTGTTTGGCATCTACTTCTCTGAAGTACAGGCCAACACTAAGGGACTCTGGCTAACAAAGTGCGCAGATGACTGCAAACTGGGAGCCATTATTGAATCCCCAAATGATGTGGATATTCTACAAAAGGGCCTTACAGAAACAGATGGTTGGTGTCAGAGCCATGGGCTCAAGCTCAATGCCAAGAAATGTATAGTTATCCCCTTTGGGAAAAAACATGTACCTGTGAATTACCACATAGGTGGCAGTACACTAAACACTGAAAGTGTGATAAGAGACTTAGGGATACAGATGGACAGTGGTCTCACCTTTGATAACCACATCGCCACAACAGTCAGGAAATCCTTCTATGTGGCACATCTCATCACTAAGGGCTTTTCATCCAGAAAAAAAGGAGGTCATTGTCCCACTGTACTCATCCCTCATTAGACCCATTATAGAATACAATGCCCTGTTTGGTATGTACCTCTCAAGACATCTGCAACAACTGGAAAGGCTGCAGAAATACCTCACTAAAAGAATCACAGGCCTAAAGCAGATGTGCTATGCTGACCATCTAAAAAAACTCCACCTATACTCTGTCGCATATCGTCTACTCATAGATGATCTCTGCTTAACATACAAGGCCATGTCAAACCCAGAGCTGTTGGACATGCTGTTGGACATGCTACACTTAAAGAAATCCCAATCCCTCAGAAACACATGCTCCAGGGATCTGAACCTTGTCATCACAATGAACAAAACATGATGGAGGGATAGGTTCCTGACCCAGAGACTCACAGACTCTGGAATAGACTGCCCATACATGTCAAGCAGAGTGCCTCTTTAGCCCTCTTCAAAAGGAACCTTGATGATTGGATGGGAGATAGGAAATTCAACCCGGAGATCACGTCAGTCTCCCTGCTAGACAAGGGTCCAGGGAAGTAAATACTGTGGGAAGAAATAGCCAGGAAATTGTTATGGCTAGGCATGTATAGGCCCTAGGGCAGGTAGCCTAGTACCAACCTATGAAACTATGAACCTATGGTTAAAATCCTCCCTGAGGTCATCACACAACCCATGTACTGCAGCTGTCAGCTCTTCAGTGGCCACTATGGCATTGGCTTGTGCCTGAATGAATGCCCTGCATATTTGTTATGTGACAGCCATAGAGACACTAAGCTCAGGTAAGGGTAGGAACCAAGGCATTGTCAGCCATCAGCACACTAGCCCCTAGTTTCCCAGCCATGCTCATTGGAGCTGCCAGTCCACACTGTGGTCTTGGGTGTAGGGGATGATGGAGCATTCTGTAATGTTCTGTCAGCCAACTACTGTCCTACAACAGTATCCTGTGATGGAGGATGATTGTATAAGAACCAGAGCACTGTCTGTGGCAGGACCAGAATGCTGTGACTGCCATCAATATCAACCTCTCATATTTCCCAAAACTCCAGTATACCACCATCCACAGTGGAGGACCTGTACACTGAAGCTCTTGTGAAAGTAGTTACACACACTCAAATGTATCAGTGCTTCTTTGTGACAGTCCCAGATTACAGTGATGTTACAGCTGTAAAACAGAATGGCATGCAAACATATAGGCCCATGTACCTTTTGCAGAATCATGCAGCTGCTGAAGATCTGAAGTGCCTGTAAGAACAACCGGACTGTGTTTGATGTGGGACTCGTTCCGGCTCTGACATGTTGCACTACATGATATACATGTAAGGGTTCCCACCTGAAGCATCGTCTACCTACAGCTTTGGTAGTTGGTGAAGTTTTGCACCAAAATTAAGTCCTCCACTGGGTATGAGATGGTGATATTGCACCCCAGGTAGAGATGCCAGGAACTCCTATTTGTCTGCAAGAGATGATTGCTTAGGCAGAACCCCCTCAACCATGGCCAATCACTCCCGTGCAAGGTTAGTTGCTTTGTTGCAGGCCTGATAGATCTTTTCAGTCACCTTACTGCATGCTTGAGAAAATACTAGTTTCATGAACTTTAATTATACTGCAACTTAGGAATGGGTTCCGTTCCCATCACTGTGTTAGAAATCCAAAAGACTTGGAGAAATGAAACCATATTAGATCTTGTGATCTGTTATGGCCACTGACAGCATTCACCTGGGTAACAACGTCTCACAGTACACCTTTGCATTAGTCTCATTTGCTTTTCTCCATTAGGATGATCCACTGACCATGTTCACAGAGGGTCTACAGCAAGATGTCTCTCTGCCTGGAAGAACTTCTCTGTTCCTTTCCTTTCCTTTAGAGCCATCTTTCTCCATAGATTTGAGGATAGTCATATGTTAGGCTGCTGGCCTGCGATTTCTGCAGCAGCCACCTTACAGTAATCCACCATACAGTCCACAGACACCACAGACTGTGCAACACTTGACTTACAAAGAGGCATTGAGGTACAGGCAACCTCTAAATGTTGCTACCATGATACAGCTGTCTGAAGCTGGTTGCAGGTGTGCCTCTACCACAACACACTTTTCAGTATGTACCTGTGACACTGGCTATTGCAATGTGGCTGGATCTATGCATCATTACATGTGTTCCATTGATCATGGCCCCTCAACATTACACATACATCCTCCATCCCATGTGGATGGTTACAGCTGTATTCACCTGTACCCTGTAATCTGTCTGTTCCACCTGCCAGTAGTCTGCAACGTCTTTTACCTATGTACCTGTATGCCTTCTGATGTATCTCACCCTTCCACTGACAAACAGTTGCAAACAAACAACAGGTATAGTAATAACATGACTGTTGTCCATTCATGTGTGTTCCCTGGGATGTGTATACGGACAGAACAACATGAAGTGGAGAGTCACTGTAAGCCGTTCCTTAGCATGTTACTTCCAACCCAGGTGATGGCTTCCAGGTAGAGTGCTGCATGTACATTTGAGTATGAATTTCCATGGTGCAGCACAGTATAATACTGCAGATGTCACACAACTCAGTTCATATAATTGACATTGATATTTTCCCTAAAAACAACAGAGAGATGCATTTTGAAAAGAAATTTCCACCCCAAACGCCAACACAGGAAAATGTTTTCGAAAGCAATTCCACCACCCAGCATCAAAACAACAGAGGTAAATATTTGGAAAAGCACTTCACCCTAAAACAACAAAGTGGCACACATTGAAAGTCATTTCTCCTCCAGCACCCAACAACAGAGAGGCACCCATTTTGAAAGGCAAGTTCCCCAACTCACAGCAGCCATAAACAATCTGAAAAACATATCTCCTACAAACAACAGCAGAGAGATTCATATTGAAAAGGATCCTTCCAACCATCCAATAACAAAGCATCACATTTTAAAAAGCAATTGCAACCCCCCTCCCACAATGGGGATAAACCTATTCAACATTCAATCCCCCACCTCCAAACAAAAGAGGGAAACATTTTGGAAAGTAATCACCACCCAAGCAGCAGGAACACACAGTTTAGAAAGCAACCTCAGCAATCTACCAAAACCTCCATTGAAGGCCTGTATGCCCTACTCTCATAAAACATACATCATGCTGTCATGAGAGAAGCAGTGTGGCAGTCCACTTCATAGCCCACCAACAGCCTCTTCTATGGCCTCCACTTTCACTCATCAGTCAGACGTTAATAATGCCCCTAAAGTAATGACAACAACAACAGTACAACTGCAGAGATTTCACCCGCACATTCTACCCACAATGCCTTTTAGTATACCCTGAGCACTTACCACAGCCATTGTAGACGTGGGCATACTAAATAAGTGTGCCTTTTTCACTCTGCTTCCTTTACTTAACTGCAGAAAATTCCATAATTTGATGAACACTGCAATGGTACCATCTGTATTTATCATGCAAGTATGGCAATTATGTTAATGAACTAATCAATGTTATCTGTCTCTGAATTGCACATTTTACACAATTCACACTGAGCTGTAAGATTCTACCTGAACATACACTTGCATTCATGGTCTCAAAGCCCATTGCACATGCCCAGGAGGGTCACTGACTTTTGTAAGAATATGGATTTATTAAGTCTTTATGGTAGCCCCTAGATGTACTACATTGCAATAATGGAAGCAGGTGTGGGTTGTATGGGCTTTGCATCACCAAATTACCATGTCATTGACACCCCAAACACCACCCTTTCATACAATTATATGTTGGTATCATGCACAGTCACAGTCATGCTGAGCTGGTGCCCATCAGTATGTGTCATGTGACACCTGCAACACGTGTTGACGAAAATGTGCTATAATATTTCTGTAGATTGTCACCTGTGATGTGGCCATGGCTTCCAAAGTCATAGAATTGTGGCAGAGATTCCAAGTGGTGCATGGAAGAATCTTAAGATATTTCTGTATATCACATATACAGACCACCATGAGTGCCTGCTAGGGACCTTTATGATGGTTCTCGGTATGAGCACAGATGGCTGCAACAGGCATCACCTGTTCAGGTGAGCAGTGCAGGCACCACTAAAGTGGGAAGAGAAGGTTAGGAAAAACTCCTGCGTTTTACAGTACATACACATGACAGATGAATTTTATTGTATTATAGAAATAACTTGCCAGCCAGTTGCAGGACATATCATTCATATACATTTCCATATTCCTTTATGTTTTTAAGCTCCTGAGCATTTGCCAGATAACAGGCTGACATTTTAAAGATATAAGGAACATCTCCCCAAATGCACAGGTAAATATATACTGGTCAGGTAACCAAGCATATAGTTATGATGCAGACGGCATTGTGTATTAGTACATTGTTGATAGCAGTGGAAACCTTTACAGGTTGTCTGATGATTCTTTAGTACTCTCTGATGAACCCAGACATTTCCAGAAGTAGTTGTCTCTAAATATCCTTTATACCTGAATAAGGTCTCCTCTTAGATATGTATAGTTAGACCCTGTGCAAGCTCATATATTTTAATATTTTGTAATAACTTAAACTTTCTTATCCATGGATGTCCTTAATATATTTCCTCTGTACTCTTTCAGATTTACTCATGCTTCTTTTCTTATAAGGTTTCCATATTATTAATCCATACTATAGTTTGGGTCTAATGTAACTTCAAACAATTTATTTTCTGATTTTCTAGACTTAATAAATATCCTGATATAGCCTATAGTTGTAACTGTCATTAACCAATTGGTTGATATTATCAGAAAAACTCAAAGCTGTGTCTACCAAGATACCCAGGCCTTTAAATGAATTCACAGTTTCATTCATTGTGTGCTGTATTAGATAGTCATCATTCAGTCTAGTCTCCCAAATGTCATATGTTTAACTTTTGATGTATTTATGAGCATACTATTTTACTGTGCCCAAATGGTCAAGTTAATTGAGATCTTTTGCAGAAATGCTCTTTCTTTAACAGATGTAATCAGTTTACCCATTTTTAAGTCATCTGCCTATGACTATAGAACACCCTAGATGAAAAAGGTAGATCTGAAAGACACAACGTAAATAAGTATGGGCTTAGGACAGAGCCATGTGGAACACCCTAAATGTAACCTCAAATTTCACCTGTCCAGTTGATGTATGTTACTCACCATGTCCTGTTTGTAAGTCATGCAGATATCCATCTAATCAAGATTACATCCATACCTCATTGTTCTAATTTATTGATCAGTCTTTTATTTATTTATTTATAGCTCCATTTCATAAAAGTTAAAATTACAATTATTGTTTCCTTAGACATAAAGATAAGGTACAACTGTGGACTTTTTCAGAACAGCTGAGATTACATAGTATAGTAGAGAGGTTACAATGCAAAGATACTTTTTTTGTAGATATTACAATGCAGATATAGTTATTGATATACATTTAATTAAAGAGATAAATATACACAGTCAGCAAATTTTGTTGGTTATTATCTTCTGTGCAAACAGGTATATTGGATATACATCCATCTTAATCAAGTATGGGATGGTATAGTTTGTGAGTTGGTGACTATAAACGGTGGTTTTCAGGAGGTTTGGGGGAGTCATGAGATTACTGTGGTGATATTAGGGCTTGAAGAGGTTGAATCTGCATGGGAAGAGTGAAGTAAGAGAGAAGGGCCAATAACTGTAGATGGAAAGTGTGGAATATATTTGGTAGAGAGTCGGGAGGTATAACAAGGGTGTAAGGAAACGAGTTAGCAGGAGTTTGAGCAAGATCCGAGCCAGAAGTTCATGAGGTCATTTTTTACTTTTGCTTTGAAGCCTGCAAAATGTTTGATTTGCCTAAGTATTAGGGGGATAGAATTCCAGATTTTAGAGCTATGTGAAGAGTACAGGAGCTTTTGGATTTGAATACTACTAGGATGGATTTCTCGGACAATCAAAGTTGGTGGTTTGACAGGTAAAGTTGTAAAAGATGAGTTAAGCTGGGACACTTTTTGGGTTTATAGATGAGGTTATACACTATGGTTAGTTGTGAGACAGTTAAGTAGAGAGTTAGTTCAGGTCAATGCAGCTGCTTGAGGGTTACACAGTGGTGAGGTCTATGGGGCATACTGGTTGTGGACCTTGCTATTTTGTTATAGTACTGTTTGGGCATATTTGTTGGGCAGATTATAGATTCACAAATACAGGTGCACAATATAACAGTGTTGGCAGTAGGAGAATTGATATTATATATTTTTTTGTATCAAATGTGAGGAATGGCTTAGCTCTGGAGAGGACACTGAGTTTTTAATGTGTTTTTTACCACTCCAGTAATGCAATCATTGAATTTCAGATTATCATCTATGGTAACTCCTAGAAGCCTTGTAGAGGTTACTATGCTGATTCTGGTATTGTTACTGCTGGATGTAAGATTGGAAAGAGATTCTTGTGAGGTGAGTTGCTTAGAGGCGAATAGTATGAGTTTAGATTTTGTGGGTTTTAAGAGTAGTTGTGCATCAGTCAGTCATGAGTCTATAGATGTGAAAGACTGCTGTTTTTTTTTTCTTTTGGAGGTCAGGAATATTCTTAGCAGAGTATATAAACTTGGCATTGTCAGCATATTGAATTATAGTGGATTGTTTGCAGAGTAAATGGTGGTCAGTTATAAATATACTGAAGAATAATCGTACTCACACTGATATGGAGTGAAGGAGGGAATATCACTTTGCCATTTGACAGCCTGTTATCTACTGGGTAAGTAGCTATCAAACTAGGCAAGAGATGTGAGGTGAAGTCCTAGGGTGTACATTTTCTGCATTAGTTTTTGGTGTGAGACCTTGTCAAATGCTTTAGAAATGTTTAGAAAGACTGCTGACAGTTAATTGCATCTCTATGTTGATTTATGGCTGTTGTAAAACTGAGGGAAGCAGTTGTGTTACTGTAGTGGGGGCAGAATCCATGTTGTCTTGATGTAAATATGTTATTTTGAGTAATAAAAATTAGAAATTGTGACTGGATGTATTTTTCCAGGATTTTTGAGAGTGGGGATAGTATAGCTATTGGTCTATAGCTGTAAAGTCTATGGAGTTACCACCTTTGTGTAGGGGTGAGAGGAAGGATTCCTCCAAGTTTCAGGGATATAACTTTCTTCAGAGAGAAGTTTATTAGAATGGAAAATGGACATGCTGTATGATTGTCATGAGCTAAGGCAGTAGATTTTTGTAGAAGCTTTGCAATGGTTGTAGTGGGTATGGGTTTTAAAAAGAGAACACTGAGGTTAGGTGAATGGTTAGGGGCGGTGTTGTGGTAGAGGAGGAAAGTGAGGTTATGGGAGGAGGTTTCTGAGGGGTCAGGGTAGATTGTGGAGATAAATGGGATTAGGAAGCAAGGAAGTTATTTACTCAATGAAATGGGTACTAAATTGAGCTGTAAATGGATTACTTGGTGGATGTATACACTGTTGGTATTGGTTGCTTAGTACAACCAGGGTTTAGGAGATTATTTGCTGATGACCAGAAGAGCTTTGGATTGTTATGATTTGAGGGTTGCAGCTCCAGGTAATAGGTAGCAGTCACAGTTTTGAAAAGCGAGCTGTGTGGGTTGGGTAGTTTTAGTTGTCTTTTTAATATGTTCATTATGAATTTGGTTAAATATATTTGGTTGGTTACCTTTGTAGGAGGAGTGAAAGGTTGCTTTGGAGAAGGTGGAGAGCAGCAAAAGACAATGGGGCACGGTTGTGCATGTGGAGAGGGTCTTCTTTGGCTAACTGTGCTCCTCTACATGTTGCTGTGACCTCATCACCAAACAGGTACAATCTGTAAGCTAGTAGATCAGGTAAGTGTGTGCTTTAACCAATGTTAACTGTGACATTGTGGATCATGCTACTTGTTTTCTCTTAGAGAGAGATAGGGGTATGTGCAAGGCTGGGGGAAGGGCAAATTAGAGACTGGGCAACTATTCCAGTACTGAGCTGAGAGTACAGTAACAGTGAACAAAAGATGAGATGTGATATACTTCTGCAAGATTATTTACAAATGAAGCACGGTTACAACAGATTGGAAAACACATGCATTAAGTCCGGTTTGAGGAGGATGTGTTACAGTGCACTGTCACAATAGCAGGCAATCATGAGATTCTTGTGTGACACTTAGAAAGTAAGTAGTTGGTATTTCATTGCTGGTTTGGATGGGTGATACATTTGTACAGTCTATTTGCTACTAACATAGCAGCCAACTTGACAGCTGGAGCTTTAACACATCAGAAGAAAAAGGAAAAGCTCTAAGTATTTAGTAAGTTGTGTTTGTTTGAGAAGTTGGATATGGGTGTTGTTAGGATTTCCAGTACTATTGTAGTATTGACTTTGATGGCTGTGAGGTAGAGAAAGTTGTGTGGTTTTATGGTACTGTATGTTTAAGAGGTGTGTCTTGAGGGTGTAACTCTGGGTGAGCATCAGAGCAGATTTATTGGATGCCTTAGGGATTTGGCTGGGGGCATGGGAGTTTGAAGAGAGCAAAGCAGGACACAGATCCCACATAAGTGGGAGTTAATCAGTGCAGACCTGTGCCTAGAGGTGACGTCCAAAAGGTAGTTGCAAATGCTTGAGCTGTTCATAAATGAGCACTTGGAGTATATATGGTCTCTGCTAATAATTTTATGATAGAAAACTTGCCTGGTTTGTTCACCAATGGTGTAAGAAGTCTTCAGTGGTGTGGGGATAACTAGTACAGGGTGTGTCTCAGCTGTTACAACAGCTGAGACGTATAAAACACTAAAGGGAATCTGCCATGAAGAGACAAGTGTTTTTAGAGGATGAGTCATGCAAATGGCAGTCATGGATATTCCTCCACCCTCTGTGTATAATCCTATTAAAGTCTGAAGATAAGTCTATATAGATTACATCACAGCACAATTTCCATTTATAGCTGTTACTATATTATTAGGGCTACAGTGACCCTCAGAACAAATCCATCCTTTATGCCTAAGGTGGTATCAGAACTTAGTTTAAACCAGGCTGTCCACCTACCAGTCTTGTACTCAAATCCACAGAACAGGGCAGAGCAAGTCCTCCACTCCTTGGCTGTGCACATGCATTTAAGGTACTATCTAGACACGACCCATAACAGAACAGAGCAATTGCTGGTGACTTTTGCAGGGGTTAAACAGGGCAAGTCTGTCTCCAATCAAACAGTTTCAAGATGGCGTGCTAACTGCATTAAGTTCTGTTACTCATACCATGGAAAGGACTTACCTAAGCATATTAAAGCCCACTCCGCTAGACATGAGGTGGTTACCATTGATTTCCTTAAAAGGAGTCCCCACATAGGGCATCCTAGAGGCAGCCACATGGAGCTCAGTGCACACCTTTAAAAATAAGACTATAACTTGGGTATTGTCTTCAGGGCTAGAGCAGGTTTCACTGCTGTAGCCCTGCAAAATCTTATTTCCTATGGCTATACAGATGACCCACCACCAAACTTTTAGATTTGGTAGTCCTCCCAAGAATCACTACTGCAACACTGACAATAAAGAAAATGTACAGTTGTGTTCCACTTACCATAATTGTACATGTTCAGGTAGATCAGTATTGCAGTACATATTTACACCCTCCAACCTCTCTGTCTACTAACCACTTGTCTCCCCCTTGGTAGGTACAAGGGGTAGTGGAATTTTTTTCTGCAGATAGTCCTCTTATCTCCATCATCCCCTCTTTGCCTCCTATGTTTTTCCTCCTTATGACTTAAATTCAGACAACTGGTGAGGTCATGCTGTCCTCAGGCATCAGACTGCTCATTCATTGCTTAGAAGGACCTAAAGATGGCAATGATGGATGCTCTTCTTATACCCTGACGTCTGGATGTCGGTCTTCCGATGTCCATTGGTTAGGGATGATGTAAAGACTCTGGAAACTGGGTCAGTTGCAGGCTTCTGCAAAACAGGAAGACCCAAGAATCAGTATTGCAACACTGATCTACTCAAACATCTACAATAATGGTAAGTGAGACACAATTGTACTTTGCAGGGCATGGCTAAAGTTACATATTAGTCTCATTCTGATGAATTTGTTGTTATGGAAACTTATGGAATGTCATCAGGTAACCATTGGAGCAACTATCTAGCTAGTATCCCTATTACTATGATGTTCTGAGCATTGGAATATAGTGTTCTCTCTAGAGTGTTTACTGTACCTATATCTATCTGTGTCTATATAACAATGAAAGGCGTAAGTTAGCTAGAGCATGAAGGGCACCCTGATTAGGTAAAAGGCTACCTGAGTTTGCCACCAGTCTACTCTAACGTTACCTCAGGCTATTAGAACAGTCCCTGCTTATGAGGCAAGGGACTGAACTTTATCATCAGACATTGTTTGTACAATATTTGGGAACATGTATGAACAGGTTACTTTAACTGGTATGTGTCATATCCTAGAATGATGGCTATGATTATTGTTTCCCCTTACTTACTTTTAGGTGAATACTTTTTGTCAAAGGTACAGACGGTGTGTTATCTTTGACTATGATAAGTACTCTACCAGCCCCTGTGTGAGCTCAGTCAACTGTTAATATTTGAGAGTGCGGTGGGGGGATCTGTTTGCCTGAGATATTATTTTCAAATAACTTTTTCAAGGGACAAAACAGGTCAAGCTGCACATGACAGTATGGACATGTCTACAAAAATAAACACAACTATTGAAACACACTGCAGAAAAAAAGAAAAAATGGGGAAAGATGCTGATATGATGTAGAAATAAAGTATGCCAATCCAGTAGTGTAGGGCTAAGGCAGTGACTCGGTTCAGAAATTCAGAAAACAGACTCAGAAAGTTTGAGGATAGGCAGTGCTGAGTTTTTTTCCACTTGGAAGAGGCTGACTACTATGACTATGGCCAGGGGTGCAGCTGGTGACAGGTGTACTAGCTAAGTGTGTTTAAAAGCTTGTGTGTCCCTTTGATGTCATTGTATGCCACCATAAAGGAGGAAAAGGGCATGCAGCCACCCTATAGATGTAATAGCACATAAAGGATGTGCAATTGGTCACCCACAGTCAGAAATAGTATGACAGCACAGAACTCAGTGCTGCACAGGAGTGCAGGCGTGATGGAAAACTGGGAGAAAGGGCCTGTGGGTGTGCAACTCCTCTCAAAAAAAAAAAAAAAAAAGTAGAGTTTCTACAATGGCAAGCGAATCAGCCATTAGTAATTTTATTTACAGTAGTACCACAAATTTTCAAAAGTCATCAGCACTTAATTCCTACCAGTGAAGCATTCTGTAAACATGGCTTACTGATACCTGACACTTCGGCCCCAAAACTGTAAAGCAAATTAAAGAAATTAAAGAAATGAGATGCAGGGAAGGTACTCAGGGAAAAGCTATAAAGCAACTAAATACATAATGTAATAAGGCTCAACAGTTTGATTTTACCATATCTGCCAATGAAAGTCAGTACCTGTGGTTCTTGTTTGTACCTGTCCTGTCACTACTGTCACCTTTGCCAGTCACTATAGTCACCTTTGTTAGAGCATCCTCATGTCTTCTGACCTTCTCTATCACCCCATTCTGATATTCCACAGACTTGCTCATCTGTGAATTATATTACTATTACCTCTTCTTACATTCCTAATTTCCAGTTGGATATCCTTTCTGTCCATAATACCTATCACTTGCACGTAGGTTCATAGGTAGGTACTAGGCTATCTGCCCGAGGGCATTTATAACCCTAGCCAGAGTGTGTCGGCTTTCGCTGCCCCATTAATTAATTAACTGATCCTCTGTCAAGCAGAGCCAATGAAGTGATCCCAGGGGTGTATTTTCTGTTACCCATCCACTTGTCATGATTTCTCTTGAAGAGTGTTCGTGAGGGTCTCTGCTTCATTTAATTTGGAATTTTGTTCCAAAGCATGGGGAGTCTCTGTGACAGGAATCTATCCCTCCAGCATGTTCTATTTATTGTTGTGGTGAGGTTTAGCTCACTAGAGTGCATGGCTCGCAGTGACTTGGATTTCTTTAGGTGGAGCATGTCCATTAATTCTGAGTTGGACATGGCTTTGTAAGTCAGGCAGAGATCACCTCTGAGTAAGTGATATGCCACTGAGTACAGCCAGAGTTTTTTCAGTTGGGCTGCATAGGGCATATGTTTGAGGCCAGTAATCCTCTTGTGAGGTACTTTTATGGCCTTTCCAGCTGTTGGCAGTGTCTTGTGAGGAACATCCCAAATGGGGCATTGTACTCTATGATGGGTTTAATGAGTGACGAGTAGAGGGGCACTATAACCTCTTTATTTCTAGATGTGAACCCTTTAGTAATTAGATTGGCCACATAGAAAGATTTCCTAACTACTTTGGCAATATGATTGTCAAAGGAGAGATTACTATCTACCTGGGTCCCCAGATCTCTTATTACCTCTTCTGTATTAAGGGGGCTGCCACCTATGTGGTAATTCGTGGGTGTTTTATTTTTCCCAAACGGGATGACTATGCATTTTTTGGCATTTAGCTTGAGGTCATGACTTTGACACCAGGTGTCCGTCTCAGTAAAGCCCTTTTGGAGGATGGCCGTGTCAGCCGGAGAGTCAATTACAGCTCCCAGTTTGCAGTCATCGGCGAACTTGGTTAGCCATAGTCCTCCTGTGTTTGCCTGTACTTCTAAGAAGTATATGACGAACAGTAGGGGTCCCAGGACCGAGCCTTGTGGGACACCACTTGTGACTGGTTTAGAGTTGGACCTGGAGCCCACTATTCTTACCGTGTGAGTTCTGTCTGTAAGCCACTTGGCAACCCATCTTATGATGTAGGGGTTTATGTACATGCTGGTGAGTTTTTCTGTAATACCCGAGTGAAGAATGGTGTCAAAAGCCTTGGCGAGGTCAAGGTAGGCTGTGTGAACCACCTTTCCCTCATCTATGGCTTTGGTGACTGTCTCAAAGAAGTCAACCAGGTTTAGTAGGCATGATCTGCCCTTAACAAAGCCGAACTGGGTCGGGTCAAGTGTTTGGAGGTTCCCAATGTCTTTGTTAATGAGTTTCATAATGATGTGCTCCATAGTCTTGCAGACCAGGCTAGTCAGGCTTTTGGGGCAATTGTTACCAGGGTCAGTTGTGGCCCCTCATTTGTGGAGAGGAATAACTGTTGCTGTGCGCCATTCTATGGGCACGTAGCCTGTGGAGAGGCTGAGGTTGAACAACGTGTTTAGGTGGGGGGTTAGTTCGTTCTGTAGTTCGTGCAAGACAAGCCTGGGACACCATCTGGTCCCATTGACACTGTGTTTTTGGTTTTTGAAAGGGCTGTTTTCACCTGTGCATCTGTGATTTTTGGGACACTACACTTTTCTGGTATTGTTGTGGGCCCTTTTGGAGATGAGAGGGGGGTGAAGTTTGCACTGAATCTATCTGCCAAGATGTTGGCAATATCAGTAGGTTCAGTATATTTTGTGCTATTTTGCACTAGTTCAGTGCCTATCTGTGAGTTGCCATTTAGATTCTTAACATAGCTAAAGAAGGCTTTGTGGTTATCTTTTGAATCCTTGGCTATTTTTCTTTCGATGTTAGCCTTGGATGATTTCATGAGTGACCTTAGTTTCTTACTGATACTGATCAGGGATGTCTTTCCTTCTTGGGATTTGCTTTTTTTCTGAACTAGTTTCCTCCTTCTATAGTATAGCCTGTTTATGACAGGGGTCCACCAAACTGGTTTCCTTCTCTTAGAGGAGTGGGTCTTGGTTTTGCTAGGGATCCATGCATCCTTGTAGGTGCTCATAGAGTGCATTTGTAAAGGTTTCTGCATCTTGGGCAGCATTATCCTTTAGCATGGGGGCTGTAAAACTTACCACCTCTATCTTAAGTAAGGTGAAGTTTGCTTTAGAAAAGTTTTTTACTGTGGTTTCCTTAGTTGGGGGTGGTGGTGGGGTGTGGACATCCAGAGTGATTAGTTTATGGTCTGATCTAACCAGTGACGGGTTGAACTCCTGTGTGGAACTCCTGTCGTCCATGTTGGTGATGACCTGGTCCAATATGTTTTCACCTCTGGTAGGGGAGTTTACCAGCTGATCCAGGGTGCTTGAGTTGATGAATTCCAGGAAGTGCTGGGCTTGGGAGTTCGTACTCGAGAAGTTTTCCCAGTGAATGGTAGGGTAATTGAAATTGCCCAATATCAGGGTGTTCAGTAGGACCTTCATGTTTTTCAGTGTCTCCAGAAAGGTAGAGTGGTGGTCCTGGGTCATGGAGGGTCTTCTGTAGCAGGTCACAATTTGCATTGCAGATTTGCCCGATGTTAGTTGCACATGGATGATCTCAGAGGTATCATGCTGCACCACTAACCTGGAGGTGTAGGTATCCTTGATGAATATGATTACATCCCCTCCTTTTGTGCTTTGGTCTGTGTTCTTTGGCTGAAACGTGTGGTATGAGTTGTAGCCTGGTAGTGCTGGGGTGCTCTCTGGAGCCTTGAACCAGGTTTCATTTACTGCACAGATGTTGACGTTCTCTATACTGAGGAGTGCTTTGAGTGCATGCATTTTGAGATTTAAACTCCTGGCATTGAGTAGCATAACCCTCAGTTTTTTGTTAATTGTGCTGTTTACGGAGGTGGGTTTGACTTTTGAGCCTTGCCTAAAAAAGGCAGCAAGAGCCTTGGCCAGTATTCAAAAGCCTAGGGGTGACAGGTGCAAGTCATCTCTTGTGAAGCAATGTAGCTTGTCGAGCATGTCATCCCAGGTTGACAGACACTGTATCCCATTTGAATTACACCAGAAGCTTAGCCAGTTATTAAAATTGATCATTTTTCTTTATACTGAGGTATCATTCTTGGTGAGGGCAGGATGCTACTCAGGGTCAGGGTCATACCAGCCTGGGCTACATGATCAGAGAGCTCTTCCATGTCTCTTTTCATGTAGTCCAGGGAGGTATGTCTCAGGTCATTCACACCAACATGAACAATGACAGAGTCATATTTGTACTTGTTCTGGAGTGACCTGAGTGCTTGTGTTATGTGGTGGATTTTGGCTCCTGACAGGCAGCTAACAGTAACCTTCTGCTTGTCCAGCCTAGTGAGTGGGACGTCAGTGTGCCTGACTATAGTGTCACCTATTACTAGTATGTTAGGTATGTTATTTCACCTTAACGGTTGTGATTGTGCGGCACACTGATTTTGTACTTTATGTGTTGACTAGTTTGTGATGGGAGGTGCAGGTTGTTTGGGTGTCTGCTTTGGAGGTCTCTGATGCTTTTGCAGGTTTTTATTTAGAGCCTCCGAGTATGATTTTCTGTATTTATATGTATTTTTTTGCCAGTGCTGCTTTAGTAGGTCTGTGTGTGGCTGGAGGTGTGGTGCAAGTGTTAACCTTCTCCTCTTGACTGTCTGTTCCAGTCTTGGGTGGAGACAGCTTAGCTTCCAGTTTGGCTGTATAATTGCATCTCTCGCATATGATAGTGTTTTGTGGTAGGAAGAGAGCGTTGTCTGTGTACATGAGGCAGTTGTAACATTGCCTCAGGATACCCAGATTCACCAGCTGGACTGGAGAGTACACCTGAAATTTCCCTTTGGTCATGCCTGAATAGTAGGGTGAGCTGTTTAGTTGCTTGGTTGGTGAGGGGTGAATAAAGAGCCTTGCCCTGGTGGGCAGTCAGTGTCAGGGTATATTAGTGCTTGCTATTAGGTCTGAGCAAGTGCTGGGCTGTAAAATGCTTTTTGAGTGCTTAGGTTGAGAGTTAGATTATTTTCAAGGGAAAAACTGAAAAGGAGACTTAGTGGAGCCGGGAATAATTTAACCGTAGCTACTCATCGCTGCCCGGGGCGCAAAAACATGCAAACACGGTTTTTATAGTAGGGAAATGAAAGAGATAGAAATTAGCCCAAAATGGCCAATAAACTACTAACTTCTGGGCTGGAACCACTCCTCCAGGGACAGATAGGTTGCTCAAAGCTCCCCTCTCTCACAGGTGAACAGAGAAATGTCCTTCTATCCAAGTAAGGTATGGGTAACTCAGAAACTAATATCACAGCCCTGAATTCAGCACTAGCCTGAAAACTGGACTAGCTTAGAAAGGTGGGAAATAAGGAATTTTTTTTTTTTTGAAAAGATAAGGCAAAAACAGTAAAAATACACTTAAAACAGCTTTAAACGACTACAAACGATCATTAAAGGCTATCACACTTTAGTATGTAGCATACAACAGTTAAACAAATTATTTAAACAAAAAACAATGTTTTAAAAGTGCAGGCAGTCAAATAAGTACAATATGTGAAAAAACAAGCTTTTAAATCACAATAAATGTTGGAAAATCTGCGTTTAGGCAGAAAACAGTTAAGTACAGCAAGAAAGTACAGAAAACTGATACTTAATCACTCCAAAGTCTCTCTTCTAAGCTAGAAGGCTTGTATCAGTTTAGGGCTTTCTAGTGCTACCCAGTAGGTTAGTTACAGGAAAGATGGGAAACATGTGCAGATGTGGTCTTTTAAACCAGAAAGTTGAAAGAGACGGACAAACTATCCAAATGGTCAATAAACTACAATTTCTGGGCCAAGAACCTCTCCTCTCGTGGTAGACAGGCTACCTAGTGCTTACCACTCCCACTGATAAGCTAGAAGGCTTTCCTCCAACACAGAAAGACTTGCGGGGCTCAGAAGCTTACCAACAGTCCTGGATACAGCAACTCTGTATCTGGACTAGGCTAGTTACAGGAAAGGTGGGAAACAAGCGCAAGTGCGGCTTTTAAACCAGAACATTGAAAGAGATGGAAAAAAACTGCTCAAACAGCCAATAGCTACAATTTCTGGGCCAGGAACCACTCATCTTGTGGTAGATAGGCTACCTAATGCTTACCACTCCCACTGATAAGCTAGAAGGCTTCCCTCCAACACAGAAAGGCTTGGGGGGCTCAGAAGCTTGCAAAGAGTCCTGGATACAGCAAATCTCTACCTGGACTAGACTAGTTACAGGAAAGGTGGGGAACAAGTACAAACACAGGCATTTAAGCAAGCAAGTTGGAAGAGATGGAAAACTGCCCAAACAGCCAAATAAACTACAATTTCTGGATCAAAACTCACTCTTCCCTTGGAGGATAGGCTACCTAGTGCTTACCACTCCCACTGATAAGCTAGAATGCTTCCCTCCAACACAGAAAGGCTTGGGGGGGCTCAGAAGCATACTAACAATCCTGGATACAGCAACTCTGTAACCGGACTAGGCTAGTTATAGGAAAGGCAGGAAACAGGCACAAGTGTGGCTTTCAAACCAGAAAGTTGAAAGAGATGGAAAAAAACTGCTCAAACAGCCAATAGCTAAAATTTCTGGGCCAGGGACCACTCCTCTTGTGGTAGATAGGCTACCTGATGCTTACCGCTCCCACTGATAAGCTAGAAGGCTTCCCTCCAACACGGAAAGGCTTGGGGGGCTCTGAACCTTACAAAGAGTCCTGGCTACAGAAAATCTGTACCTGGATTAGACTAGTAACAGGAAAGGCAGGAAACAAGCGCAAACACAGGCTTTTAAATCAGAAGGTTGAAAGAGATGGAAAAGCTTCCCAAACGGCCAATAAACTATATTTCTGGGCCAGAAACCACTCCTCCTGTGGTAGATAGGTTACCTAGTGCTTACCACTCCCACTGATAAGCTACAAGAATTCTCTCCAACACAGAAGGGCTTGGGGGGCTCAGAAGCTTACCAACAGTCCTGGATACAGCAAATCTGTACCTGGACTACACTAGTTATAGGAAAGGCGGGGACCAAATGCAAAACGGGCTTTTAACCAGAAAGTAGAAAGAGATGGAAAAACTGCCCAAACAGCCAATGAACTACAATTTCAGGGCCAAAACCTCCTCTTCCCATGGTAGATAGGCTACCTAGTGCTTACCACTCCCACTGATAAGCTAGAAGGCTTCCCTCCAACACAGAAAGGCTTGGGGGGCTTAGAAGCTTACCAACAGTCCTGGATACAGCAGGTCTGTATCTGGACTTGACTAGTTACAGGAAAGGCAGGAAACAAGCTTAGCCTTTTTTTGTTACAGAAAAGCAGCTAAACAGCAGTAAATACAATTCAAATTGCAGTGCAGGCCAGCACACCCGAGTGTAGCAACACTATGGCAAATACAGTTCAAATAAATGCAACTAATTTAACAAATGACTAAAAAACAAGTGCAGAAGGCAGTAAATTAGAAGGCTACTAACACAAGTAGTAATAAGTGCACAATAAGAGCAACTGAACAGATAACAGCATGCAGAAGAGCAACCAAGACAGTTACAGTAAGAGCAGCTGAATAAAATATGTATATATTTTATTTTATTTATTTTTTGAAGGAGGGAACAGAGCAGGATTAAGAGGCAACAGGGGTTGTCCTTCCCAAATACTCTCTTTGTACACAGTAGGAGTGCCTGAAATCAGAATATGACCTCACTGCACTCAGTTGAATGAGCAAATGAAATGGGCCCAGAATGAGTATCCCAATACAAATCTACAAGAGGGGTTGGCAATTTCAAAGCCACTAACATTAATACTAAAACAAGAACAGGGAGGGTGGATGGGGAACTTACTGTAGAGAGAGACAGCCACAACTTCAGTTGAGTTAATATTTAGTGAAAAACACAACTAAATAAATTAAATACAGTACTATATGAAAAAGAGCAGATAAAAGTGTACTTAAATTCACTTATATATCCAGTTGATTTCAGGTAGATGTTAGCCGGCCAAAGCTCTGATATTAAGCAGAGATAGCTCAAAATGTACCACTTATATAAGGCAAGAGAGAATGTCAGTGATGAGGTGAAACTACCCCCCACTGCTATCAATGGCTACACAGAAATTCTAACAAGCACTCTATAGAGACAGCCACAACTTCAGTTGAGTTAATAGTCAGTGAAAAACAACTAAATAAATTAAATATAGTACTTTATGAAAAAGATCAGATAAAAGTGTACTTAAATTCACTTATACATCCAGTTGATTTCAGGTAGATGTTAGCCGGCCAAAGCTCTGATATTAAGCAGAGATAGGTCAAAATTTACCACTTATATAAGGCAGGATGGAATGTCAGTGATGAGGTGAAACTACCCCCCACTGCTATCAATGGCTACACAAAAATTCTAACAAGTACTCTGTAGAGAGACAGCCACAACTTAATTTGAGTTAATATCAGTGAAAAAAATAAATTAATTAAATACAGTACTATATGAAAAAGAGCAGATAAAAGTGTACTTAAATTCACTTATACTTACAGTTGATTTCAGGTAGATGTTAGCTGGCTAAAGCTCTGATATTAAGCAGAGATAGCTCAAAATGTACCACTTATATAAGGCAGGACAGAATGTCAGTGATGAGGTGAAACTACCCCCCACTGCTATCAATGGCTAGTCAGAAAGTCTAGCAAGTACTCTGTAGAGAGACAGCCACAACTTCAGTTACGTTAATATTCAGTGAAAAACACAAATAAATATATTAAATACAGTACTATATGAAAAAGAGCAGATAAACGTGTACTTAAATTCACTTATACGTCCAGTAGATTTCAGGTAGATGTTAGCCGGCCAAAGCTCTGATATCAAGTAGAGATAGCTCAAAATGTACCCCTTATATAAGGCAGGACAGAATGTCAGTGATGAGGTGAAACTACCCCCCACTGCTATCAATGACTACACAGAAATTCTAACAAGTACTCTGTAGAGAGACAACCACAACTTCAGTTGAGTTAATATTCAGTGAAAAACACAAATAAATAAATTAAATACTGTACTATATGAAAAAGAGCAGATAAGAGTGTACTTAAATTCACTTATACATCCAGTTGATTTCAGGTAGATGTTAGCCGGCCAAAGCTCCAATATTAACATCAAGGTTATTCTGTTATGTTAGTATTTTTAATATAATAAAGCCGACATCTGTTAATATTGTGTGTGTATTGCAATTATTTAAGTGTTATGTATAATATTGCTCTGAAGTTGAACCTTTGTAATTAAGCTACATAACTAAAATAAAATATTTAAATATATCACACACATAACAAATGTATGTTAATTGCATATTCAGTAAATTAGATACCACATAGTAAATAGTTTAATCTGATATCAAGCAACCAACTCTCCACAGCTTCAGTTAGTGTAAAGGATCGATCTGTTAATTAGGTGATTCTTGTATCTAGGGTTTGATTCCATCAACCTCTGTTTGGCTACTGTGTGACACTGGGCAGCTCACTTAACCACTCATTGCTCTAGGAAAACTAGGAAATTTGGTTGAAGGATCATCAATGGTGTCCTTTATCATGTATTTTGTAGCAAACATGGCATTATAAAAAATAAAGAAACTTGTTTGAGGAAGGCTAACTACATTCCTACTGTTCTCCAGGCTCCTGTCTATTTGCTTCTGTTGGAGAAATGTGGTATTTATGATACAATGGAGTTAACACACAAAGTCATTATTCATTTAGCTCATTCAAGCTTGTAACACCTTTTTTGTATATTTCTAGTTAGCACCCCTAACTCCTTATGGTGTCCAGACCATTTCCGGGGCTTGGTTCTTTAACAAACAAGTTACCAGCTTGTAATAGACAATATTAGTAAGGGGAAGAAATAATTAACAAGATAACACAAACATTTTTTAATCTAGGATGTCCTAAAGTGGAGCAATTAGTCACTGTTTGCCACTTATTATTCAAATGTTCATATTTATGTTAATATTGTCATGACTGCGATATCTACATGCTTTTGAGGGGTATGCTGTGAAATGTCATGGTGGGAGACAGGAGAATTCTTTGTCATTGTCCATTTAGATCCCACTGTACTGGAGATATTTCTATTTGTTAATAATTCTGAAAATAAGCAATGTTTTCATATATACTTAATACTGCAAAAAACAAGTGACTTACAAATCATTGCATGGCATCAGGTGAAACCTTAGATGTTGTTGAACAAAATATATTTACAGTGCACGCTGTGCATCCTAAGAGATATTCAATGTTATTTATATTGCTAAGTGTACAATAAATCATAATGTTTTCATATTTCAGTAACTATGGCAGTAAACATGCACTCAGAGAGGAATTTCTTGTTGTAGTATGAAAACCTTTTTTCTTGTTAACAAAAGTGTTCTGACAATATATGTCTAGGTTGCACAGTTTCCAAGACATGGTAATTTGTTTGTGAAAGTTTAACAAATAATGTAATTATGGGTTTGAGCTCATTAGAATATATTATGGCATTTATGGAAAGACTACAAATGCATTGACTATTATGACTGTAACAAATACTTATTATTGATAACACTGCTATTTCTACAGTTTTATATCCTTTTATTGCTCAGAAAATATTGCATTTATTTAGCTTCTGCTTTTTAAGTTGATTTTTCCGAAAATGGTCTGGAATACAAGGATGTGAGTGGCCTGCTAGAGGTGTGACATTCTGCACCACATAGGTGTTAATGAATTAAGAGTTAAATAACACCTACTGATATACAGCTATAGCTGAAAAAAATCACATTTTATCATGCCAGAATGAATCACTGATGAACTGTGCATCAGAAATTAATAAAACACTTCCTTTAAATGTTGTATTCCTGAATCTCAGACGTTTGCTCTCTGTTAAGTCTGGATTACAGGAGACCTAACTATAGCCCAGTCAAACTTCTACCATGCAAAATGAGGATTATTAAGTCAACATAATAAAAGCAAAAGGTATATATGTAAATAAAAGTCTGACTAGAACCGTTGATAGAGAGGGTTGTCCTATTCCAAAATACCCCTTGGAAAGCAGAGGAACAACTGAATAGTGATCATATGTAGGGTGTGGGGATTCCTGTAAAATACATCTGTGTTGTATAAACATTACAGGTGTGGCATAACGGCTATATTTTTCTCTGCTATCTAATTTCAGGCTAGCAAGTGTATATGCTCTTTTATATACAGACTAACAGCTTAAGCACTAGCTAAAATGTAGATGCCTACTCTTAAATATTTATATGTGTTTAAAAAATTATACACCTTTTTTATTAGCTTGAATTTCATCTGGGCAAAGAGACATGAGGTTGATATTTTAAAAAAAATATTTGAAATATTTATTTTGATATTATAATATTTCTCTTGAATATCTGACTGAAGTAAGCGTTTGGATATTTAGAAAGCCTATTAAGTACTGCACCAGTGGTTTTTTTTTTTTTTTTTTTTTTTTTTTTGCTGTTGCTCATAACAACATTTTTTTTATAACATTTCCCACTGCTATACAATGCTGTGCAATGTATCAAAATGTTTTGTAAATTATGTTGGGAGGCTGAGATTGTAGAAGAATATGTCTCATGACTATTCTTATAAAAAGAATGAGACAAGCACATTGCTCAGTTTTATGTGAAGGAACTCTGTCAAGAAAAGAAAGGAAGTTTATAGTGTTTGTGTACATTTTCTTGGTTTACTTTATATTTTCCTGGGTTTCCACACAAGTAATACTGGACAGAGTGGGCAAACATTGCATCACAAGAAGAGCTACACACCGGACGCTCAGAACAGCATGGATGCAATTGTTTTACAATGAATTATTTAGTCTGTTTATTTTTTGTTATATTTGAAAGTAAATTTGTTATCAAAATGCCACATTGCCAGGGACTGTCACTTCAGCAACTTGCATTGCCAATATGAACAGCTTTTTAATTTTATCATTGCTCTCCAGTTGCAGCAGCTTTATTGACTGTGTACATCTGTGATTGTGATTAAATGACTGAATAAATACATAATTAAAGGCCACAGTGGTGTATTACAATTTGTTGCTGTTAGGTGCATTCAGTGCAAAGCATTATAATCCCACCCCTCCCCACTGCTGTGTGCACTAGGAATTTACACATTGTAGATACAGGAGCTATATTTCACCTCCTTGTAAAACGTTTAAATCATGCTATAGTGTACTACATAGTGCACAGTGTCCTGATGAATGTTTTTTTTTTTTTTTTGGCTGCAGTGCATTAACTCTTTTGCTACATTAAGAAAACCGCTTTTTTATTACACTGCTGCCTTGCATCATGGCTCAGTATGAGAGCTGAGAGGCTTGGCTTACAATGCAGTACTGTGACAAGCCTCTGTACCACATCACAGTAGCTAGACCCTCAGAGTTCCAATCGCATCAGTGTTGATATTCAGCACCCTTATGTACCACATCACTGTAGCCAGTCCCAGGAGTCCATTTACACAAAAGCCAATATACAGTACTAAGAGAACTGGTGCAACAGCATGGCAGCTCTACCAGTAAAGGTCCATTCATTCCAACAGCACCCTTCTTCTGCACCCAGCCAGGCTGAGCAAGTGCATAACGGAGTAATCGCACACTCTGCCACAACTAGAGTGACAATTAAAATAAAATGTGTCCTATTTGCATTTCAGTAATTACAACAATCCAAGCTCAGCAAAATAGTTTCACAGGCTACCATAGCCAAAGTAAGAATGCACAAGAGTCAAAGGAAACAGTGCTCTAGTACCTCAGAAAAAAAGACAAAAATGGTGGAGTTGAAGGAGAAATGGCACTGCCTCAAAACAACATGTCTGTAGATTATAGAACAGTATGAGGTCAAGCCAGACATGGAAATAAGGTGCATAAGTAAAGCTGGTGGTGAAATGCAGAAGTCCAGGACATCATCAAAAGAAAGACTGTAGGAAAAAGTGGGAGATAGAAAAGACAGACCAGGCTAAGAAGGAATATTGGCTGGCTAGCAAAGAGGCTAAGAGAGCAGAAGTAGCAAATAATAAGACATCAGAGGCACTCTACCAGCTTCTGGAAGGGAACTCAGCAGATGGCACAAAGAAGCTCTATGAGTTTGCAAGGCTAAGACAGAAAGATAAAGATATTAGTAATCAGATATCCTTCTTACATGATGCCAGCAACAACCTGCTCATCAGACCACAGGACATCAAAAACAGATGGAAGGAATATTTCCAGCAGCATCTGAATGAAGAAAACCAAACAGAAGCTGTAATGCCCCAGACATATTTCTAGCAGCATCTGAATGAAGAAAACCCCACAGAAGCTGTAATGCCCCAGACATGACTTATAATGCAAGAAGAGGAGCCCACCCTAGAAAAATTAAGAAAAGCACTAAGGAAAATGAAGTCATACAAAGAAGTAGGTAAGCATTCTATCGCCACTGTAGAAGAACACTGGAGACAGTCACAAATGTGGGCAGTATCGAAGTATCAGACTCCTGTCTCAGTGTATGAAAGTTCTGGATAGGGTAATTGATAAATGAATATGCAGAGTCGTAGAAACTAAGATGGGACTTGAGCAGTGTGTTTTCAGATCGAGTTGCAGCACAAATGGCACAATGTCTGCAGTCAGAAAGCTAGCTGAGAGGAAGCTAGAGATGTGGAAAGAGTCTAGCAGCTGGCCTTTCTTAGACTTGGAGAAAGCATATAACAAGGTCCCAACAGAGCTGATTTGGGAAGTCTTTTGATGACTCAAAGTCCTGTAAACATTGATAGAATTAGTGCAGGCAATATACAAGGATCCAATGACATAAGTATGAACAGTGTTTAACCTCAGAAAGGGGTTTCCAGTGGGAATGAGTGTGCATCAGGGTTTGTCTCTGAGCCCACTATTATTCATACTGGTGATGGACAACATTTGCAAACAGGTTTGAGATGACAGATCAATAAAACTGCTGTATGAAAAAAATATGGCTTTACAGGCAGATTTTGAATAAGAACTTAGCAAATAACAGAGTAATGGAATGCAAAGATGAAGTCACATGGGATAAAACTCAGTACAGACAATATGGTTGTAAATGATAGCTAATGAGAAAGTCTGAAGAAACTAAGGACTGAGATTTTAGGGAAAATAGTGTACCAGGTTAACAGCTTCAACTATCTGAGAGACGTGGTTTAGAAAAAGGGGAGTTTGAATGAGGGGGTCAAAGCTAGAATTGGAGGGGATGCAGCCAACTGGCACAGAGTGTGGGACAGAAGAATGCCATAGAAGCTGAAAAGTAAGGCGTAGAAAATAATGGTGCGACCAGCACTACCATATGATACAGAGACCTGGGCAGTTCAAGCAGAGCCGTTGAGGTAGCTAGAGGTGATGGAGAAGAAGTGCCTGAGATGGCTGGTAGGATGCATACTTTAGGACATATGAAGAAATGAGTACATCACAACAGAAGCCCAAATATCTCCAATTGCAGACAAGGTCAAACAGAATAGATTGTGATGGATTGTGCACATGCACAGGAAAGCAGAAGACAATCTAGTGAAGAAAAGTTGGGAAAGACAGGAAGAAGGCAAAAGGAAATAAGGTCATCCATAGGTTCATAAGTTCATAGGTTGGTACTAGGCTATTGGCCCTAGGGCCTATACAAGCCTAGCCATAACAATTCCCTGGATATTTCTTCCCACAATATTTACTTCCCAGCAAAGAGACGGATTGTGTGAGAGAAGACATGCAAAAGTCAGGTATGACTGCTGAAGAAGGTATGAGAGTGGCACTGAAATGAGAGAAATGGTGACACTTGACACAACACCCCGACCCCAAGTAGGAAATGTGAAAAAGGTGGTTGATGGTGATGATAACACTAACACAGTCAAAGTAACTATATTCATTGTGTAACAAGGGGTCCAGTATGTATTTCAATAATTAAAAGAGCAAGGACTAGCAAACCATAGCCAATGCAACCTCCATACCATCAGTAACTAGTAGTACAAATGTGTGCTTGTTTAACTGCTTCTTATAAAACTTTGCTTGAAATACCTGTACAACAGGTATGTCTGATACAAAGGCAAAAATGTAGTATTCACTACATCTTAACCACTACACGCTGACCAGTATCTGTCAGACATCATACATACTACTGTTACATTTACGCAACTAACACATCCTTAGGACAGACCCCAAAAAAGCAACATTTCCTAAACAGTTTCATTTCTGTAAATGTTCAATGTAGCAAAAGCATTGCTTGGATTAAGTGCACACTAAAATCTGCATATATCTCTGCAACAAAAGTTTTTATCTCTTGCAATGTGCACTAGGTAAGTACCCAAATATCTTGCTCAGAAAACGTTATAAGAAAATCAGAGTATTACAACGGTAAGGGCATTTATAAGAGAGCAAGTATACACAGCAGCATAGCTAAAACATTCTGTTGAAGACAGCAGCTTGGTTACTTACTGTGGTGCCTAAGTGCTACCGTAATATACCACTTCTTTGTATATTGTAGTGGCTTCACATCAGGCAATATACCATCTATAAAGTTCTAGCCTGGGTTTAACTAGCCCTACATTGCTTTGGTTTCTCATGTCTACAGGATCTGATGGCCAATACTCAGTGGCTGTTAGTGACTCTACTGGCATGGCTTAAATTTTCTGCTGCTTGGGCATTTGCACATTGGGGATCATGTCTCTGGAATATAGTACATCGTTGGTTGAGAATGGTTTCCACTGCTGGGTGACAACAAGCATTTCACAAAAAACTTACCTGTCTGAGCTAGCCTATGGCAGCCTTGCCTACTCTGATTGCCTTTACATGTGTTAGCAAACCAATAAGCTTTGGTTATTTAGTTTTACATACTTAATTTTTTATTTGTTGTTTTGTAGTCTTACTATAGTAATATATGTATTATTGGATCTCTGCATTATTTTAACATATACACTGTTCGGGATAAAGCACTTAAATAATTTTGAGGTTGAAGCTGAAGTTGCAGCACACATGCATGATGGTTGCATTTGTGTATGTGCTATATGTTCTGTATAGTGAAGAAATGGGAAGCACATTGGTAGCCTCTTTGGCTGCATTACACCTAGTAAATAGCTGCTGACTTCTTACAAAAAGGCATCCAGGTAACTACCTGTTAGTGGCATGTACATTATTTTTGGGCAATACCTTCAAACACAGGACACGGGTAGTGGTGGTGCACACTATGTCTGTAGGATGGTATATATGCTCACTTCTTATAGACATACAAACATTTACTTCTGTGGCACAGAAGCACATAGTACAGATATATTTATTATGTGCAACAGTGTGTGTCACATATATGTACAGTGGTGGCATGCTCTTAGTGTGATCCATGTCTAAGAATCTCACTGCTGACATGACTGTGTACAAATAACGGTGTACGCTGTGTCTCTGTGCCACTGCATACAGTGTTTATGACTCTTGCAGCTCTTCTTTGTAAAGACAGAAGTTTTAACAGTAGTTTAAAACTCTTAGCTTTCTTAGAGCATAAATAAATCATCAGCTGGGGCAAGACCTCTGTAAGCCCTTTTACTTCATCTTCACTTTACTAAATATATAGCTCTGAGCTTCCATAATGTGGGATATTTTATATGTAGTAATGCAAGTAGAAATGTGTTTCTAAAGTGAAATCTGCCATTTTTGAAAATTCTGACTTTGGCACAAAGCTCATTGGCATATCAACAAAAAATTCAGTAGTGGATCCCAGGGACTGATTGTGTATTGATGGCATTGCATTACATTTCCTTAACATCAGAGGAGACAAGACGTCTAGTCTGCCTCTGTAAGTGCTTTAAATGTCTACTTCCTGTCCATGCTTACCTCTCCCTTATATTTGTCCATCTCTCTCCCTTGACATGTTGATTCTCTCTCTACCATCCATTCTGGCACTTCATTCCATGTGTCCACAAACCTCTCTGTGAGAAAGTAATTTGGGGGGTTCAGGGAATAGTCACTATGTTATGTTGCCTCTGCTCCCTTGTCCCCCTCTATCTTTCTTGCTCTGAATGACCCCTCCAGATCTCCCTTGCATGATCTTGTGCACTAATCTCATGTTCTCTCACCCCCATCTGTTCTGGTCTCAAGTGAAAAGGCCTCCAGATCATCAAGCTGCTGGTTATATTTCTTGCCCTAAATCTTGTTCCTGCCGTTCTTTCTGATGGCTTTATTTTGGATTCTTTCCTGCAGTCTGACTTCCCTTTCCTACTCTGACCACCAGAACTGCACACAGTACTCAAGGTGTTGTCTGACCAATGTCTTCTGGCGTGAAAGCATTACATCTTTGCTTCTAGTGTCTGTCCCTTTGAGGATACACCCCCCTCACTCTGCTGCTACCACTGTCTTCTCAGTCTGCTCAAAATATTATTCAAAACCAGATGGGTCTTCTTCTGTTTTCATCTTTTTACTTTTCCTCACACCATTATCCATAGCTCTGACTGCTACATGTCTGACCCATTATCATAGCTTGTTTAGTCCTTCAGTTTGGTCCTAGTTTCCCATCTCCTCCTCGATCACTTCTCCCAGCGCATGCTTTTCTAAAATTCCATACTATTGTTTTTGTCTTATTTTTTACCCCTCCCCCACTACTCTAAACAACACAGTAGCATGACTACTGCTGGCTAGTGATGCCTTAAACTGGACATTCATGCCACATTGTGCATTGGTTAGGAAAATGCCCATATTTAGAATTCTATCCTTTCTGGTACAGTCTTGTATCAGCTGGTTGAGCCCAAGATCTCAGCCAACTCTTGCTCCCTTTTCCTACATCTTAACTGCCAAAGCATTTACCCCTAGCCACTGACCTAGCTGCAACCTTTGCCACATTCATGGCCTGGTACTCTTCTTCCTCTCTGGCTTTATATCCATTATGTAGATGGCTACTCCAACCTCATCTTTCCCTTCTCTGCCATTCCTAAACAACCTACATCCAGGCATCTCCATGTCTCACCCACCTTGTCATTTGATCATGTTTCTGTGATACCAGCAATGTCCCTCCACCCCTCCTGCATCACTACTTGCAACTTTATTGCAGTTCTGCATATTTTCTTACCCAGACTCCTTACATTGCTGCAGAGTAAGACTCTCAGCCATGGTCTGAGTCACATTTGATTGATGCTTTCTTGGTTATGCATCTCTTTTTACCTTCTTTTTAATGTCCAGCCATTTACCCCCTTCTGGTTCTTTGGCTTCCCCCTTCAAGCTTAGTTTAAAGGTACAATTATTCAGCCTTTTCTTTGAACCAGCCCTAAGCATCACCACTCCTTCTGTGGAGTCTGTCCCTTGTAGAATATGCTGGTCAGCCTGCTAGACCTAAGCCTTTCTACCTTCCGAATTGCTGCATGCAGCAATTATAGTCCCGCTATTCTTTCTAATCCTCTCCTTCCTCTGTTTACTAACTTCTGCCATAGATTACACTTCTATATAAAACATAAATTCAATGACTACAAATGCATTTATTGCAGACAGGATTGCAGGTCTTGTTGCTTTTCTGGATGCTGTAAATGCAAAGTAGATTAATTTACTGAGGGAAACATGACTAATTAATTTTGTCACTAGTTATTGCTAAAGGGCAGAATTTTCTGCCTGACATTGAAGACTGCAGTCTTTTCCTGTACTCCAAAATACTTGTTTAACATTAAGCATTTTTGTGTACTCTATTTTAAATCAAAGTCAGTTCAATGATGTGTGTCAAAACATGTAAACATTAGTAAATTAAATTAAATATAACACATAACTTCAAGGATTGATCTTTTTGTAACAAGAGAAAATATGAAAATGCATGCATATTAAGTTAATAGCAGGCCTGTAATCATCCCTTTCTGAAGAAATTTTTGAAAGTGTATGAAATCTGCATAACTAACCTTCAAATTCTTGTATTATGTTTGAGTATGCTTGTTTTACATGCAGAAAAACAAAAATGTGGTGCAGGTAAATGGTTCCACCAACAAGCCAGTGAAAATTTCAATAAAAGAGATAGAGGAACCAAACCACGGCCAACAAAATAATAAAAACAGTTTTTAATGGTAAGCACTTTTGCAGCAAGGTATGCTGCTTCATTAGACAATCCAATGTTACACATTCAACCATTTTAAAATAGAGAACATCCAATAAAATCAAGTATCCAATTATACATGCAAATATAAAAATCACTTCATATTTAAAGGTATATGAGATTCAACATTTGAGCAATATAAGTAACTATATCTCATCTTGATAATCCCCTAGCCTGCAAAACAGGCTTTATAGATATTTTATTATTAATGCCTTTACCCATTGTGGCCTTCATTCATTCTAGTTATCCATTCTAATTCAGCTGTTTCAGTTTTATAGTTCTCCCTATATCTCTCACCTTCTCATCTGTGCATAATATGTCCCAGTTCAGAAGGTGAGAGATATTGTGGGGGGGGGGGGGGAGGCCCTAGATATAAATTCAAAAATACAAAATCTCTTAAAAGATTACTATGTGGTCCCGAGAATGATTATATGAATCAGGTGGATATTAATGATGCAGACACTTTTCCTTGCAATGGCACTTTTCCTTGAAATGGCTGCAATGGTTTGATTCCTCTATCTCTTTTATTGAAATATGCTTGTTTTACACTTGTCCAGTTTGGAGATGTCACCATTTTTAGAATAAACAAACAAACAAACAAACAAAAAGTATATCACCCATTTGAATGATGTAAGAAAGCTGACTACAGACTATAAGGCAGATACACTTTGAGTCATGTTTCAGAATTCCCCAGGGCATATTTTAAAATGTTCTGTGTGAAAACCTCCTTATCTGTTCTTGATTAATTGTAAAAGGTGCATCAAAAATAAAGATGTCTAATTTACACAAATCAATAAGAAGTATGCAGAATTGTTACATCATAAGATTATGATTAACTTAGAAAAGATAAAAATAAACTCATACTCTACTAATCCAGCACACCTGAGACACTTAACTAATAGAACAAAAAAATAATCAAATCTGAACAAATAAAATAAATATTTATTCCTAATACTAACAAAAGAGTTACAGATCTAAATGATATTTTAGAAGCATTCAGACTTCAATTTAACTTTGATAATTCCCTAAACACCCAAGATACACCTACCAAGGATATAAAAAAATACTTAGAAAATAATATTCATATTAAATTATCACAAGAACAAATAGACATTATAAACAAACCAATCAATATGACAGAATTAAAATCACAAATTAAAAAGCTCAAGACAAATAAAGCACCTGGCCCAGACAATATACTGCCAGAAATGTATAAATTAATACCCAATCAAGCCATACCCTTACTATTAAAAGTATATGATATAGCCAAAAAAGATTTGAACATACCACCCTCTTAGAAATATTCATTGATATCTCCAATTATCAAACCAGATAAAGATGAGAAGCAGTGCTCTTCATATAGGCCAATATCATTACTCAATATAGACTATAAGATGTTTATGGCTATATATGCAGATAGGATCAAACACTTTCTTCCTTTCTTAATTCACAAAGATCAAACAGGTTTTATTAAAGGAAGAAACACTTCAGATAATATTAAAAGAATACTAACATTAATAGACTATCGCAAACATAGAGTCCTAGATTTAAATGTAATCTCATTAGATATTAATAACACTTTTGATTCTGTTAACTGGGACTTTCTTTCACTAGTTTTTAAAGAATATAACTTTCCTTCTAATTTTAATAACCTTATCCAAATACTATATGAAAAATCTACTGCATATGTTAAACTAGGATCACATAGATCAGGCCCTATAACAATCAAAAAGGGAACTAAACAAGGCTGCCCTTTATCACTATTGTTATTTGCATTACTCATAGAACCCTTTGCAAATCAAATCAGATCAAGCAATAACATAAAGGGCATATGTATTAATAAAATGTTAAACCTTAAAATCCAACTCTTTTCTGATGACATACTTTTAACTCTCTCAGATGCCAATGAGTCTTTGAATGTTCTATTTAACTCAATGAATAAATTTCAAAATATTTCAGGCCTAAAATTTAATGAAAACAAAACTAAAATTATGCCCTGTAACTGTAAAAAATATATAAACAAAAGATTTTCCAAATATATAGTAACAGAAAATAAATTATTATACCTGGTTTTCTCTACAGCTTTTAAGTTTTTTTTCACTAGACAAAATAGAACAAACAATTGGTTATTGGAATAAATACATCTTTTCAACAGCAGATAGATTATATCTTATTAAAGCAATCATATTTCCCAAAATATTATACTTAATACAAAACGTTTCATTGCCACCTCCCAAATATATTATTCAAAGGTACAATAAACTAATTTTAAATTTTCTATGGTTTCCAAATAAACCCCATATAGCCTTAAATAAGCATTTACCAGATTGAGAAGATGGTGGAATTAATTTTTATATTACCTCCTCTGTTATTAAAAATATAACGCTATAGTTAAATAATTCATACACACCTATATGGAAACAAGCGCAAGAGCAGATTTACATAGAATTTAATTACAATCATATACAAGACAATTTAACTGTAATATCATCACCCCTTATATGGATGTTAAAAGATTATTTTTTAGGAAAAAAGAATAATATCAATAAATTACCATCAAACTATATAGGCTCTACATTATCAGTGTTCAAAACATATATAAACAAAATACCAAATATTAATTCTTGGATTTTTCTTATTTTCCCTATAGCTTTTACACCCACTATTCTAGACACATCCCAAATCTTAAAATTAATATACTCAAGAAAGAATCATTACTCTTTTGGCATCAACTTATAGAGAAAGGGAAAATACTAACAAATGAACAGATAATTTACAATTATAATATAAATAAAGACTACTGGTTGCTTTTACAAAATCTAAGACATTTTCTTATAAATAAAGTAGAACAAATGCAACCTTCAGTTAGACATGAAGCTCTAAAACTCATTGAATACCTTATTCTTATCACAAAACAACCTTATCAGGGTACAGGTTACTTATCTAATATCTATAAAATTGTTAAAAAAACAAAAAATTATCATGAAAAATCATACTGAGATTATTATACTTTAATAAACAACCATCCTCCAATTGAAGAAGAAAAAAGTAATGTTCTAAAATCTTCCAAATTTTCTATATTATCAAAATACTGGCAATTATTCACTTGGAGATATCTACACAGAAGTTTCTATACACCACATATGCTAGCCAAAATGTTTTCTAGTGAAGATCAATGTTGGAGATGCCAAATCAAGATAAAAGCAGATTGGCAGCATGTTTTTTATGAATGTATATGTCTCAATATGTACTGGAAGTCTATTAACTATTTTTTTCAGACTGTTTATAATGATAATTTTCAATTAACAAAGCCTATAATTTTATTCAATTCTCCTATTCCAAGCTGTGTACCAAAAAAAAGACACTAAAATCCTATGGTCACTACTGGCAATTTCACGTAAAATCATAACTATATACTGGAAAAAAGAGGCTTCTCCTACGTTCAAGGAATTTAAGAATTTAACATCAACAGTTGCTCACATGGAAATATTAACAGTGAAGAACAGAACTAAAAGATCTACTTCATACTATTACTCTTGGATGAAAGTACTGGAAATACTTGAAAAGATCGACGAAGATATATCATCTTATGTTTTTAACTTTATATAATATGGAATTTCAATGTTATTTGCATAGACACCAATGTAAATAGTTATATAATGGTTTGAAGTTAGTAATGTTTTAGAATTGTAAATATGTTATTTATCTATATTTCATGTAATGTTTCTTAAGACATCTTATTTTAAATAATAAAAAAAATATTTAGTGAAAAAAAAATAAAGATGTCTCTCACCTGGTCAGAACAAATCACATGACTGTATTAATTCTCAGCTTAAGTAAATTCAGTTCTGAATCACAAGTCAAAATAAACAGATCAAAATGTCTGCAAAAGAACCATATACCAGGATCCTGTTATAGCCAGACTGGATCTTTCATTAAAACATGATTTCTGAGGCTGAGTTATATATTCTTCTGGGCCCTAAAATTACACTAAACCAAACAATGAGTAAGCCGTAGTAAATAGTAAATATAATTTCTGTAACTGCCATGCTTCTTTCAGATGCAATCACATTAGAAATGTGTTTCTTTATTAGTATTAGAAAAAAAAGAGTCATATAGCTACTTTCCTTGAGATTCATGTACAGAGCTGTATTCCATGATACAATCACTCAGCATCATGATTTTATGATAGGACAGATCATCAATAATAATTAAAAGAAAGGTAGAATAAAAATACTCTGATGTTGAGGGATGAAGCACTGACTATGGACCAGGCAACATAGGGCTGATAAATGACCTGATTGACTGACAGAGAAGCAGGGAGGATCAGTATGCTTATCCCTGGGTGAAGTTCCGTGATGGGGAGGGTGGATCGCTCATAACATTCCTGTGAAGCTTGACGCTTGAAGTGATTTCTGGGTGGGCCAGCAGGCTGCCTAAATAAGTGCATCTGCCCTACAGCTCGGGACAGACAAATCCTCAAAGGCCATACCTCATTGTCTGTCCATCCCCACATTAGAACATCTCCACTCTGCATTTACACTGCCCTTCTCTAACCCTTTGATAGCCTAGGTGGTCCCAAACCTGGAGGGTAGTCTCAGAAGCATAAGTAAAGTGCAAAGTAGCAGCACTTGAGCATCTGATAGACAGCTAGATGCATACCAGGGACCCAAAAAAAAAAAAAAAAAAAAGAATTGAGCAACTGAGCAGAGTGCATAATGGAAAACCAGCTACATGCCCAAATTCCTTAGAAAAACAGAGGTGTTTCATTGATATATATCTGTGTGAGTAACTGTACATTGGTGTTGCACAAGCAGTACAAACCCAATGCAATATATAGTAATGCTTATATCTAGGGTTCCACACCCCAAAGTAATGCAAAGTTGTGCTCGCTGTCTACATAAACTGATAGTAATGTTTATTGTCCAAGGGCACTCATCTCCATATGCTATTAATAAATATACATAGTAATGGTCATTGTTCAGGCACACCCTCATGCACCCTACTCTGCTGTATAATGCTGCTGGCCCTTCGTGGAAACACGCTGGTATATTACACCTGAAAGTGACATACTAATGTGAAGAATTGAAAGGCTGTTTATGCAGCTCATTATAATGAGCTATAAATGACACAGGTGGACAGTGGTCTCTCCAGTGATAACCACATCACCACAGTAGTCAGGAAATCCTTCTGCATGGCACACCTCATCACAAAAGCTTTCTCATCCAGGAAAAAAGAGGTCATTGTTCCCCTCTACTCATCACTCATTAGACCCATTATAGACTACAGCGCCCCTTTTGTTATGTATCCCACAAGACATCTACAACAACCGGAAAGGCCGCAGGAATACCTCACAAAGAGAATTACTGGCCTCAAACAGATGCCCAACATAGACCATCTCAAAAAACTCCAGCTTTACTCTGTCGCATATCACCTACTCAGAGGCAATCTCTGCCTAACATACAAAACTATGTCAAACCCAGAGCTGTTGGACATGCTCCAATTAAAGAAATCCCAATCCCTCTAAGATACACGCTCTAGGGGACCTAAACCTTGTCACCACAATAAACAGAACATGCTGGAGGGATAGATTCCTGTCCCAGAGACTTCCCATACTCTGGAGCATACTACCTATCTATATCAAACAAAACTCCTCATTAGCACTCTTCAAGAAAAATCTTGATGATTGGATGGAAGATAGGAAATTCACCCCGGGGATCACTTCTGTGGCTCTGCTCAACAGGGGCACAAGAAAATAATTTTCTTGGGTGGCGAAAGCCAGGGTACCTTTTTGGTTAGGCTTATATGGGCCCTAGGGTCAATAGCCTAGCACCTACCTATGAACCTATGAACTTATAAATGGTGCCTGGTCAGCATGGCATATGCACGCAGTGTAAAAATCATGTACACATGTGCAGATCACCCTCGTGAAGTACAAGTAACAATGAAACAGGCCCTTATGCCTTGTTAAGGAGAAGGACTAGCATGTACTTGGACCTGAACTGCTCAGCTATGTGCATTATACTGTAGCATGTGACACAGTCCAGAATGGTATGATTCTGCTGTCTTTGAAAGTGACCTAGGAGCGTATAACACATCAATGTGCTTATAATTTATAAGGTAGCGCAAATTAATGTGAGTTTGTTGTATTGATTTTCAGAATACATACTTGATGTTTATAAACTGCTTTCTCTACGCCATCGGGGTTCCATGTATATTGTGCAGCCTGTTTGAGTGAGAGCTTTATTTTATTTTAAAATGTTTTTTTTTTTTTTAAATAAATGCTTTGTTAAAAGCACTTGTTCTTTTCAGGTAATTTATCATGACCAGAGATAAGTGACCGTACCTCTCAAATGTCCATATATTAGCAGAATGTCTAGATTTGTGCCTCATATTTGTGGTCTGTCTTAAAATTTGTGGTTTTCTAACTAATCAATAAAGATAGCTGCCAATAAATAATGCCACCTACTTGAGTTTTAGATTTAATAGCCTTCAAAAAATTGATGCTAATGCAAAACCTGTCATTCTAACAACTTTGTAAGTATATGAGCAATATTTAAAATTTGCCCCTGATTCTGGGCCTTTGTCCCTCCATTATTTTTGTCTGTCTCCAGATTTCTTATGCTTAGAGGTTGACAGGTATGTGACTAGCCCTGATTACTATACAGAAAGAGTCATGCAATTTCATTTTTGTGGGACTTACTATCACTTATGACATTTAAATCCCTGCCTAAACTGAACTAGTTGCTTTATGTCAGTGTCACTACGGACAATATGGGTGAGCGTGTGCGTGTCTGTGTGCGTGTGTGTGTGTGTGTGTGTGTGTGTGTGTGTGTGTGCACATGCACATATGTGTGTGTGTGTGTGTGTGTGTGTGTGTGTGTGTGTGTGTGTGTGTGTGTGTTTGCCTCGGTATATTTGCTTTATGTAAGTGACAGTGCAGAGTGTGTACTTGTGTGTGTCCATGCTCATAAGCGTGTGTGTGCTTGCTTGCTTGCATGTGTGCATAAAGTGAGAGGTTAGGAGTGGGACCTCTTATTGAGTGATCAGTATAGAAATAGCTGGGTACTTGCCTGAAATACTGCTTTTGCATTTGGTTTGTAGATGTGCTCTGCAGTCTGTTCCAGTGATGGTAGGCCTTGGACTGATTTCTTAGAAGTACAATGCTATCAGGCGGAAGTAGTTTCTTTATGCTCATAATGTTGACTTTTATTCTGGGTGGTAGCACATCATGATTATTCAGATTCTGGTTTTATGATGTGTGACACTTTCTATCGTATTGTTTATAATAAGTTAAAAGAATGGGAGATACTGAGGATAATGGCTGTCTAAGGAAGCATGTTTGAGAGTGGAGTAGTAGGATAGAATGGTGCCTTTTTGGCCCATGAGCAAGGGGCAGATATGCAAGCGAGAGTTTGAGTTACCAGAAAAGAGTTATAAGGGAGAAGCACAGTATGAGGTTGAGCAGCTCAAGCAGTAAGGATGGAGGGAGCAGGTGCAGCTGGCAGGTGAAGGCTGGTGCAGAAACTGGAATGAAGGTACAGAACAGTACATGGCCACATTGAACATAACTGTGACATAATAAATGCCACAAAGTAATGTAGAAAGAGAAGGGGTACAAAAACAAATTATTCTAAGCTAGATGGAAGGGAAGAAGGTGACTTGATGGTATAGCTGAACACATGGGAAATAATGCACACACAGAGCAATGGACAAGGAGTCTGGTGGCATGGACATTTAATAATGAAGTTTGGTTACATGTGAGAATGAATAAATAATAAATTACTGTTTTGCTTGGACAAAGGAGCAGAGGGGGAAAGAAGAAAGGAATAGAGAATCTCAAGTCTTGGAAATTTTAGAATGGCCTGAGTATACATGGAGACCTAAACACACCAAAAATATAAAGTTACAAGCTAGTTGTGTTGAACCTAAAGTAAAGGGGAAATGTGGGGGACAAACAGGAAGATATATATATAATGTGATTTAAAAGACACTCACTGTTAAGGAATAAGCAAACAATTGTGGGATTTGCAAAAAAAAATAAGAAAAGGAGGGAGAAACTAGAGCAAAACATACTGAAGTAAGAATAAAAAAGTTGAGGAGATTGGAGGAGGAGGTGGAAAGACATAAAAATAAATTGCTTGAAATTAAATCCAGGTTGGACAATGGTAGTATAAAAATGGATGACCTAGGGAACACAGTTCATAAGGATAACTTTAGAATTGTAGGAGTGTCAGAAAGGGTGGAAAAGTTCTAAACATTTGTTCAGACCTTGGTCACAGTCTTACTAAAGGAGAGTTGAAGCTTCAGTCTGCAAATTGACTGACTGCACAGGGTCAGGAAAGCTGACAGCCCAGGTGCTCAAAATCAATGTATCATTGTAAAGTTGAATAGCCACAACCTAAAAAGTGGATGTTAGGGCAAACAGCATAGAAGAGTAGTCTGATGATTGTAGGCACACAAGTAAAACTGGTAGAAGACATTTTAGCCTTGGTGCACCAACAGAGAGTGAAGATGAGGCCAATGATGGCAGCTGAGGCAGGAGGGGGCATTGAGTAAGTCTGTGTACCTTGCATTCATAAGAATTAAAAGGTAGGGGAGGACTTATTACTATCACAATAAAGAAGAATCTATGACACTTTATACAGACACAATGAAGGGAACAAATAAGTTGAGACAATGGCCACCACTAGACAGAGCATTAAGAGATACAGCACTTGAGGTAAGATGAGGAGGAGAAATGTGCAGGCATGCAGTGTTGCAGCAACAAGAAGTGGACTTGAGTGAACAAGATGGGCCGATATGGCACCCAAAGGGATTAACGGCAAAGGGAATGGAAAACAAAGATCCATGGAAGTAGGAGGATAGAGGTAAAGGCTTAAGTCCCCACTGTATGCTTTAATAGGGACAAGCAAGGTAATACAAAGTACCCCTGAAAATGTTGGAGAAGGGAGGAAAGGAGAGTATAGGGAAAGGTCACCTTTAAAGACCTCAAAAACTAAATGAAGCCAGTCCTTTTGGACTATATGAGATGAACTGAGAGAGGAGGAATTGGCAGAAGAGTGGATTGATATGGAGAAGGGAGTGACCCAAGATGAGCCAGGAGAGGAAAAGTGGGGAGAAAGGAGATGCAGCTAAATCTAAACCAAGGCAGATGGCAAAGATTCCAAAGATTACCAGCTGGTTTATTAAGGTGTGGAAGCCTCTGATCCTGTAAAATGACCTAGGCCCTGTCTGTGGAACCCAACAAATGCAGGACATTTGTAAGAAACGCCAAGAGCAAGGCCTGCTTCACTGTGTGCCTCTTTTGTACTTTATATGTTCTCCAGGTTCAAGTAGTAAGTAGTTTCACTAAAGAAACAAGCTAATGAAGGAGAAGATGGAAGTGAATGATGATGTCTGGTGGAAAAGGAGTGAGAGAAGGTGAGTAGTAAGAAGAAGAGTTACAAAAGACATTAAAAATCTTTGAGTGAGGTAATTCTTTTGATTTATGCAAGAGGAAAGGGGTGTAGGAGTCCGTAGTTTGGACACTGACCCAATGGGTGACTGAATGTTGTCCACTTATGGACAAATGATGGACACATGCCGTAGACATGATTATGATTTGGAAAGGTATGGTACATTTTCTGATAAAAGGAAAAGAATACATATTCATAATGTTCCAGTTAAATATATAGACTTCCATCTTTAGATCTATATAATTGTAGTCTAAGCCCTGTGTGTATGTAACATAAGTAGTAAGAAAAAGTTGTTGTTGTTGTGTCTTTTGGCTTTTCCCGGTTAGGGGTTGCCACAGCGGAACTCCGGTCCGCTAATGATCGGTAGTGGATTTTTACATGCCGAGTTGCCAGCCCTGACGCATAACCTTCAACGAAGGTACACCCATTCACTCATGTCTCCACACAGAAGACGCTCTAGCTGAGAATCAAACAGGACAACATCTTACTGTGAGGCAACAACTCTACCGCAGCACCACCACCGCAGTACAAGTTGTAAGAAAAAGTAATGTGTTATATTGAAAATGTCATTAATTTCATTGACAATAGTTATAGCATAACTTGTCTGGTTTAATGAGTTATATTTATTAGCCTAGTAAGCCAAGGAAGGTAGGTTAAAATAGGGGCATTTCTTTCTATTTTGTACATGTTCAAAATAATACCAGCAGATCAATGTAATTACAACCTACTTCAGTATATTTCTAGATTAAAGAAGGGTGTCTATAAAATGAATAGCTAGAACATAAGTTTTAAAGGCCAATTATTACAATATACTTAACTTGTGTAGTAAATACATTGAGGCACAGACTTTTCAGAGCTGAACCATGCAATATGTGGAGTTTGAAAAGGCAGGATAATGAGTTGTAATGCAGGAAGTCACATGACAAGGGCAATATTGAAGGGGGGAGTGTCTGCAGACTCTAGAGAGTGAGAAGAATTGAGCAGGATAGCTTACTATCAAAATCTTAAAAACTGAAAAATACCATTCGGAACATCAAATGGCAAGGTTGAATCCCTCCATATTAATTAGGCGAAAATGTCAAATCTGGTGAATGAATTCAGCAGATTCAAAATTTTCACCGAATATCAAACATGATGTCCATACAGGAGCTCAGGTAAGTGTCAGTCCTACACTTCAAATCACGTTTCTGCAGGGGGGCAAGTGCTGCCCCCTGCAAGGTAACTATTTTGTTGTAGGACCTAAACTGGGACACTTAAACTGCAGCCTATTTATAGATCTACAGCCCTACACTAATCCCTGCGTCCTACATGTGGAACATGCCTTGCAACACTAAATTCACATGGTAGTTATGTAACTTGTATTTCTCATGTCAAATATCACTGATTATCTCTAAGTTAATAGAACAGCATTTTTTTTCAGTTCCAAAAAAGCCAAAGTTTTTTTTTTTTTTTAATACTGCCTGGTCTAATAAGCTATCAAGCTTAAGTCTGATTGCTACTATATGAATCCCTGGCTGAACCTCTCACGTGTCAACCAGGAACTCTTCTTACCTTCCTCTTCTACACCAGGTCTTATTTAAAAAAAGGTAAGTAAAACCTTTCTATTTAGCAAAAAGTGAACTTAAAAGACTTTCACTAAGTGACTCCTTACAAAGAAAAGGATTTTACTGACACAATAACATATAATACAAACTCTAGCGGAGTTATGTTTTGCCATTCATGCCCAAATACAAGTCTGTCAAAGAGGTCACATGCTGAGCAACGGTTCTGGTATCTCCCGTGAGTGTGTTTTAAATTTATTGTTTTGAACATTTTTCCAGTAAGCAGTGAAACAAAATTTATGAACCAACAATGACAAAACTACCCAATTTAGAACATTTCCATCATAAAAGTCTACTCAAACGTGTGTCAATCAGTAAATGTGCACAATCTCTGCAGAAGTAAAAGCCATTTATATAATTCCACAATAAAGAGATCTGTAACTAATGAAGACATTGCTGCTAGCAAACAACTTTATATTTCATTGTTTCATCTACAAATAAAGTGTCTGTTGCCCTTGAAGAATAAATTGCCTATGTTACATTAAAGAAATGATAAGCTGGTAATATTGCAATAGTCTCTGAAAACTTGAGTGGGTTGCTAAAGCATATGTTTTTACAATAAAAGGTATAGCATCATGTCCCTGTTCTAATTGCAGAATAGCATATAAGACAACCATGTAAAGAATAGAAATGATTTTAAAGTCAACAAAATATAAATCTCACTGCACTATACAATGCCAAAGTATGGGGTATGTGTACATGTTTGGCTTTGTAGACTGGTGATGGCAGTTGCTGTTAAAAACCTCCACAGTTCAAGAGAATAACCTGAAGAAACAATGGTGCTCTGTTTATTTCCTAAGGAGGTGGGTGTGACATTTAGAGGAGGCATTATGAATCAGTACATTCTCCAGTTTGTTAGCAACATCAACCTGTTAATCTCAGTTTTCTATCGTCTCTCTCAAATTAGCTGTTATGAGTAAAAACATCGAAGATACTGCAATTTCTAAAAGGAAGAACACTGCAAAAGTGCGCACAAAACATGAAAAGGGACTACTCTTCTAATAAAAACACAATTAAACAGCTAAGAGCCTAAAAATAAACCACAAATTAACAGACCAATAAAAACAACACAATTGTCATTATGTAAGAACAATAAACAATCTCCTGAATGGATATTATGAAGAAATAAGAAGCTTTCCCCGAATGTTTACTATTCCCCCAGAATACTAACTTATACAGCTGCAAGCACATCAACACTTACAAGCTGATGCCCCTTAATAACACTGCTTGATGGCAAGCACATTACTTTGAATATAATGCCAAACTACAGTAATACTAGTGATAAAGTGATTAGCTTAATCAATAAACACTCAACGCAAATGACTGAAAGAACATTATCGACAGCAGAGAGCTAATCTCTGCATAAGTTACACAGCACTCTGAAGCGCTAAACAGTTAACACGTCAGTATATAGCAAAATATTATATGTATGCACTGTAGCTCCCACTGTATTTCATTGTAGAAGTAATAGACTGTAGTTTTTCATTACACCACAAGGTGGAGCTGTTTCAGGAATATAAAAGACAATTTTGAAAGTGAAAGAGGAGACTGCGATACTAACTGAAGGAGGGAAGACTGAAACTGGTAGCTGAAGGGAAAAAGGGCCTTGAAGCATGACTGGATTTTCTTTTCTAGTGCTTTGGGACAGGGAAGTGAAGTAGAAGTTTGTGTCTGTCTGTTGCTGAAATCCTGGATGATGATATTTTTGTGGAATCAGGAGAGAAGTCTGAAACCAGTACTTCCATACCTACATATAATTCAGCAAGAACAGGAGTTCCTTTGGACCTAGTACAGAGAAGCCATAGATGATTACCAGAGTTCTAGCAGGTGATTTTTCTACTTTTCTCATCAGAGGAACCACAGTGCCTGGTCACTAGGATATTCTTGGCGGAGTGGTGAGAGGCTCTGGCCATCATTTTATATTTTTATAAGATTGTGGATCTCCTCAAATGCTTTGTGCATTACAAATAGCTGGGATCCATATGAGCTCCAACTTGGGCCCCATCATGCTGGCAGCAAGACTGTAAGTAGTCAGTGGCCAGTAAACAGGGTATAATAGAATGTTGGTCTGTTTAGAATTGATCAAGGGGGTTGAGGGTGTTAGTACTGCTCAATGACATTGCATTTTCTCATATTTGTATTATTGCATTATAAATCTTCATTGTTCAATGACATTGCATTTTTCTCATGTTAGTACTGCTGCCTTCAAGAATTTTGCTGTTCAATGACATTGCATTTTCTCATATTTGTATTGTTGCATTATAACTCTTTTATTGCTTAATGAAATTGCATTTTCCCTATGCATACTTCTAGCTCATCTGAGGTGAACAACCAAATTGGAAAGCCATCTTAGCCAAAATCTCAGTATCTGAGACTACAGAGCATTACTAAGCAAGAGTCTTATCCGTTAAAATGTCGAGGTCAACCGGTGGTACCTCCACACATGCTGACTGCCGTACAGCTGAACAGCACCGGAAACAGAAACTACCTGATGGCCTACAGGGACCGTCCCCTGCCATGTCAGTAAAAATAGAAGGAGTGTATAGTAAAGCACTGTTGGATACTGGTGCACAAATCACCATTTTGTACAGCGACTTCTACCAAAAATACTTAAAGCATTTGCCACTTGAAAAGTTAGAAGATTTGGAGATCTGGGGGCTAAGTGACATGAAGTTCCCTTATGATGGTTATGTCTCACTCAAGTTAGAATTTTCCACTTCAGTTGTTGGGTCAACAGAAGTTTTTGAAACACTCGCTGTTGTGTGCCCCAGGCCAAAAGGAAAGGATTCAGCATCTATTTTAGTGGGGACAAATACTGACCTTGTCAGAAAAATGCTAATGCCTCAGTTGACCCAGGAGCACCCAACACTACATCCTCTCCTGAGACCAGTTTTCTGTGCCCTTCAAAGGGAGAAGGATAGTAAGAAAGATGAAATTGGTCATGTGTGCACCCTGTCTGGGAAAGAGCATATAATTCATCCTGGTCAGGTCACCTGCTTGAGAGCCAAAGTGAGGATGTGTGGACAAACAGTTTCCTCTCATCTCATGATGGAAATGGATCCAGAAAGTGACTTGCCAGACGTTTGGCTTGCAGACAAGTTAAAGCACCCTTATAACACTTTGCCTGTGGGGTTAAAGAATAAAGGAAGTACTCCCATTGTCCTGCGTTCAGAAGTGCATTTGGGAAATGTTTATGCTGCCACTCCCTTACCTGCTTCTGTGTTGACAAGGAATGAGAGCAGGGCCAATGAGTTGAAGCTGGAAGATATTGATATAGGAGGTGGTCTCTTGCCCCCTGAGTGGCTAACCAGAGTTAAACAGCTACTAATGAAAAATAAAAAAATGTTTTTGTACTAGTTAACTAGATGTGGGCTGTGCAAAAAGTGCAGAACACCGAATAAGAGAAAAGGAGGACCGGCCTTTCAGGGAATGTTCCAGAAGAGTAGCTCCAGGAGACCTGGAGGACTTAAGAAAACATTTGGAAGAACTAAAAGCCGCAGGGATAATTTGGGAGTCAAGAAGTCCATATGCCTCTCCCATTGTCATTGTCAGGAAAAAGAATTAGTCAATTAGCATGTGTGTTGACTATCGTACTCTGAATCAGAGAACCATTCCAGACCAGTACACAACTCCCCAGACTGAAGATGCTATAATTGCCTGGTGGGCAGTAAGTGGTTCAGTGTGCTAGACTTAAGGAGTGGATACTATCAAATTTCTATGCACCCAGAAGATAAAGAGAAGACTGCCTTCATCACTCCTTTGGGATTTTTTGAGTTTGATCGCCTACCTCAATGTTTATCAAATGCACCGGCAACTTTCCAGAGAATCATGGAAAGAACAGTTGGGGACATGCATCTCCTGGAAGTCTTAGTCTACCTGGATGACATCACTGTTTTTGGAAGGACCCTAGAGGAGCACGAAGAAAGACATTGGATAAATGCAAGTTCTTCCAACTTTCAGTGACCTATGTGGGACATGTAGTGTCTGCAAATGGAATATCCACAGATCTCAGCAAAGTTGAAGCAGTGACATCTTGGCCCAGACCCAAAACTATCACAGAGCTGCAATCTTTTCTGGGGTTTTGCAGTTACTATAGAAGTTTTGTGGAAGGATTTTTCAAAGATGGCAAGACCCCTCAACCATTTGCTCTGAAATGATGAGAAAGCAGGTGAAACAGATGAAGATACCCTTGTGAAAAAACCTAAGGGACTGAGAGGTTCTAAAGAACTCATTGAGAGTCATTGGGCTCCTGAGTGCGAAGAGTCATTTGAACAGTTTAAGTATTGCATCACACATGCCCCTGTGCTGGCATATGCTGACTCAACAAAGCCATACACTTTACATGTGGATGTTAGCAGAGATGGCTTAGGAGGAGTCCTTTACCAGGAGTATGACAAGAAGCTGAGACCTGTGGCTTTTATCAGTTGGAGTTTATCCCCCACAGAAAGAAACTACCCTGCACACAAGTTGGAATTCCTTGCCTTAAAGTGGGCGGTAGTGGACAAGCTGCATGACTATCTCTATGGGGCTGAATTTGAAATGCAGACTGACAACAATCCTCTGACATATATCCAGATGACTGCAAAGCTAGATGCTACTGGCCACAGATGGATGGCAGCTCTATGCAACTATAATTTCAGTTTGAAATATCGCCCAGGACATAAAAATGGAGATACTGATGGTCTGTCCAGAAGAACTCAGGGAGACTTACACCCTGACGATGAATGGGTGGAAATTCCAGCACCAGGGGTGAGAGCTATGTGTCAGATTGCAACCTGCTATCAACACACTAAATGTTGGGCCCAGAAGTTGGGTCTGTCTGCAGCAAGCATACCTCAAGCTTACTGTAATCTGGTCACTTTACAGGCTTCATCGCTACCAGCTTTGAGTAACAGTGACCTCAGGAGAGATCAAAGAGAAGACCCCTTAGGTCATCTGGTGGTAGCTGCTTTTGAGAAGAAACAAGTTAATTTGCTTTGCATGGATATTCATCCCCTGACAAGACTTTTGGCCAAAGATTGGGACAGACTCCAGATACAGAATGGACTAGTGTATAGATCTCCAAGTACAACTCAGCAGTGAAAAATGGCAATTGTTGCTTCCTCAGAAGTATAGATTAGTAGTACTCCGGTCATTGCATGATGAACATGGTCATCTTGGTTATGACAGAACTATAGGTCTGGTACAAGACAGGTTCTACTGGCCATGCATGAAGCAAAATGTTGAGGATTATTGTCGTACATGTCTTCGTTCCATTAGACAGGTTCTACTGGTCATGCATGAAGCAAGATGTTGAGGATTATTGTCGTACATGTCTTCGTTCCATTAGACAGGTTCTACTGGCCATGCATGAAGCAAAATGTTGAGGATTATTGTCGTACATGTCTTCGTTCCATTAGACAGGTTCTACTGGTCATGCATGAAGCAAGATGTTGAGGATTATTGTCGTACATGTCTTCGTTCCATTAGACAGGTTCTACTGGTCGTGCATGAAGCAAGATGTTGAGGATTACTGTCGTACTTGTCTTTGTTGCATTCAGAGAAAGTCTCTGCCGACCAGAGCTGCCTCACTGGATCAAATGGAAAGTAGTGGCCCCATGGAACTGGTCTGTATAGATTTTCTGTGCATTGAACCAGATGAAGGCGGGATCAGTAATGTGCTGGTGGTGACAGACCACTATACCAGATATGCTCAAGCATTTCCCACATGCGATCAGAAAGCTATTACAGTGGCAAAACTATTAGTTGAGAAGTTCTTTGTACACTATGGCCTGCCAAAAAGGACACACTTTGATCAATGACGTGATTTTCAGAGCAAGCTTGTCCATGACCTACTCACTGTTGGGAGTCTAAAAAAGCCGCATGACTCCTTATCATCCTCAAAGGGATCCTCAGCCCGAGCTTTTCAACAGAACTTTACTAGACATGTTGGGGATACTATCTGCTGAGAAGAAGAGTCAGTGGAGTAGACATGTAGCCACAGTGGTGCATGCTTACAACAGTACTAAAAATGATGCTACAGGATTCTCGCCTTACTTCCTAATGTTTGGAAGAGAAGCTCATCTTCCTGTTGATGTTCCCTTTGGAGTCACAGCTGATGATACACCAGTGTGATCTGATGGCAGTTATGTGGAGAGACTCAAGAAGAACCTCAGACAGGTGTATGAGCTTGCTGAAAAATCAACAGGACAAAGACATCAGTGAAACAAGGCTCACCATGACAAAAAAAGTAAAGATGCATGATTTGTAGCCAGGGGACAGAGTTCTTTTGAGAAATTTGGGACTACAAGGAAAGCATAAACTAGCTGACCACTGGGGATCTGAGATTTACATAATTTGTTTTCAGCTACCTAATATCCCCTGTCTACCAAGTTTGCCCTGAGGGGAAAGAAGGACCCATTAAAACCTGGCACCACAACAACTTAATGCCTTTGGCAAAATCAGTGAGGCTCATGAATCCGGAACCCAGAATGGCTCAGCGGAAGCCTAACTCAAAGCGATCCAGAAGGCTAAGTCGGAGAGGAACTATTCTCTCAAATGTTCAAGAGCCTATGCTTTCTCCTGCTGAAGGAGAGGAGGACAGTGAAGATGACTGGGGTTTCAGTGGGCTTTTTTATGAGGATGCACACCTGCGGGTTCGCTACAGCACATTATACTAATACTGCACTTTCATTACAACAGTGTCACTGCAGATAAATTACAGCTCATAATAATCAGACATTCTATATCAAACAAAGCTCCTCATTAGTGCTCTTCAAGAAAAATCTTGATGACTGGATGGGAGATAGGAAATTCACCCCAGGGATCACTTCTGTCAGTCTGCTTGACAGTGGCACAGGAAAATAATTTTCTTGGGTGGCGAAAGCCAGGGTACCTTTTGGCTAGGCTTATATAGGCCCTAGGGCCAATAGCCTAGTACCTACCTATGAACGTATGAACCTATAAAATGATTCTGGAAAACTAATCTTTCCTTAACTATCAGATTAACAGAGTAGGGTCCCCGAACAGGAAGCAAGAACTATGCGATTATTTCTGATGTGCCATCAAATGTATGAAAACGCTTTCTCAAAACACTGATCTGAGAATGCAATTAACCAGTAGAGCCCGCAGAATAAGCAAATTGTGCTCTTTTCAGTTTAATCCAGACTGGAGACTATAAAGCTATAAACACACATTAAAACATGCAGAATGTAAGGTGGTATACAAAGTGATGCTAGATAGTGTTCTTTGTGGCTATGTTACACTTTATGGATGTCACGGAATATGACATCTTTGTTTTCAATAAGATATTTTGCTGAGAATTACTTGTAATTTTAAATGTTAACCATGAGAAAATATGAAAGATGTGTCTGCACTGGTAAAACATCTCTGGTAGGCTACACAGACTACACTCTTCCTTTCTCTCCATACTGGAACATTCAAGCATTCCAGTTTTTTTTTACTCAGCCCTGTTTTTCCTTAAGTTCTGCCACAAGTACTAAAGGCCCCATGTATACTTTTTCTTTCTTGGCTTTATTCTGCATGATCCTCTTATAATGTACTCGGTATATCCACTGTGTTTATTTACAGAACTCCCTCTCACATCAGCTCCCTCCAGCTCCCTGCACCTCTGCAGGCCAATATTATAGCGATTGGTCATTTTGACCTGTAACCTGCTTAGCAACACTTCTCCCTCTTTAATTTTGCTGGTTCACTGCTCAGGATGGATTTTTCTGACTGGGTAATGTGATGATGCTTCTCCGTCTCTAATTCTGCTGGTTAACTGCTAAGAATGGATTTTTTTGATTGGGTAACACGATGACAGGAGGCTAGCAATACGCCTACTTTACAGGAAAGGAAATGAACTTGATTGGATGTCCAGGTATTAACATTTGTTTAAGTTGGTACCAATAACAGCATGCCTCACCAAAGTAATGAAAAAGAGTGAAAGGACAGAGAAGGTAGTTTTACATGTCAGGTCTTCAGAGTTTTCTGTGAGCCACAAACTCCCAAGTGAGGACCATTCAGATTAAACCGGGAAATTTCTGCATCCCAAAGACAACGTTTGGGATTCCAGGACAGAGACTTCCAAACTGGGACTGTCCTGGAAAAAATGGGATAGTTGGTCGCCTTGCCCCACAGTGGAGGACTGCGGCCCCCACACCCCTGCTAACTATATATTCCAACTCTGAGATCGCACTACACTGAGGAAAGGGATGAATGTCCCAATCCGCACTGTACCATGATCTCTGTTCATTACATTGAGCTCATATCAGTGAATGCACAGTGGCATTTGCTGATATGAACTATCGATAATTTACCGTTTGGCAACATGGGAATCGGCCATCTGTCGTTTGTCATTCCTGTTTTCGCAGAACCTACATTTAACATTTTGACTGTAAATCGAGCAGGTCAATGAATGAAGTCAGATGGGGGGAAAGAAAATGCAGAGGAAGCAATACTAAAGTGGCTGTTAGGTGGCAATGATAGGCTGTAAATTTGTCTTATCTTGTCATCGGGGGTAGGGGATTAATTGATGTGGCTGTGTGGTGTGAATAAAGACCCCCGAGGTCCAGTTACTGAGGAGCAGAGAGTAGGTCAGAGAGGGGTTGGCTAGAATGCGGGGGTGTAAGTAACCCAATAAAGAGTAGAATTCAGAAGGAAGGTCTGGGTACTGAATACTTACAGGATCTTAAATTTTCTAAGAGAGAAAAGGGGGAATATCAGAAGAAAGAATATAAATGTGTGGGGCCAGACTGTGTCCTAGGGAGACAGAGAGAGAGAGAGAGAAAGAAAAAGAATAGGGGTATTAATAAAAGGAGGAAGAGCTTGGTGGTGGGAAAAAGTGTGACGGGTAAAATGGTAGGTGAGTGGTGTGCAAGGGTATTTCAGAAAATGGGGGGGGGAGTAGTGATGGGATCATATTATGGCCCAAATGGTGATGAGGAAGAAGTAATGACAGGATGAGCAGAGGTGATAGAAAAAGTAAAAAGGAAAGGTGATTGGGTAATATCTGCTGTGGGACTTTAATGTAGCGCTAGAACCACGGTTGGATAGATTATCTGGGAAAGTGCAATTCAATGGGAAATGCCAGAAGCATTTATATAAATATATGAAAAATGACTGAGGAGTGTTTTGCATGTGTGGGGGTGGGTGGGTTGTGGCAGTTTATATTTAATAGGCAAGAGGATAGGCAGCAAACATATTAAAGAAGATTTTGGTAGATGTTGAAACCTTGTGTAAAGTGGAGGCTATAGACATACGTGAAAGAAAAGTGTCAGACCACTCCTTACTGACTACAGTGTGGAAGCCAGGGAGGGAATGATTGGAGAGGTGAAGATGGAACCCAAGTAAGGGGAAAGGACCAGGTCAGCTAGATTTGCAGTAGAAAATGATCAATGTGGTGACTGAAATGATTAAACCAGAAGATGAGAAGCAGGAATAAGGGAATGGAATATAATTAAAGCACTTTAAGGGCAGAAGTAATGTGTACAGAAGATGGCAGAATTGGTGGAGGCAGGATAGAACAAGGGAGGTAAAAATAAAACTGAGGGAGCAGGAGAAGCTAGGGATAAATGGATGAGGAGATAACAGTTAAAGCATACAGGATAAGTCAAATGCAGGAGGAAATGGAGGAGGTGGAAGAGATACAAGTGGAAGCAGACAGGAAGAGGGAAGTGGAAAAACAAGGGGAGGGGATTGACATGTAGTTAAAAGTATACAAATGTAAGGATTTGAAGAAGATGGTGTAGGTGGTTGGCTGGATTAGAAATGGTGGAAGAAAAGAGGTTTACTCGGAAGAAGGAAATAAGGGAGGATTTCCAGAAGTTCCTTGAGAAGCTTTATACAAGAGGAAAAGTGGTAGACAATGTCTGAGGAATCCAAAGAACCAGAGATGAGGGAGGAAGATGATGAAAGGATGCATAAAAGATTCAGTTCAGAAGATGTTGTGGCAGCAATTAGGTATATGAAAAAGGAAAATCAGGTGGTCCAGATTGTTTCCCAGTCAGCTATTATAAACTAGTAGGGGTACACATGGAAGAATGTATGCTAAACCTGTTTAAGAAGATAGGGGAAGAGGAAAGTTACCAACGTTTATGTGGCAGGTGAAGATGATAGAGCTATATAAGAAGATAGGGGAAGAGGGAAGTTATCAATGTTTATGTGGCAGGTGAAGATGATAGAGCTATATAAGAAGATAGGGGAAGAGGGAAGTTACCAACATTTATGTGTCAGGTGAAGATGATAGAGCTATATAAGGGGGAAAGGAGGTAGAAAGGAGGACCTGGAAAACTATAAGCCAATTGCATTATGTAACAGTGTTGCCAAAATAATGGTTAGAATTTATGCAGCCAGGTTAGATGCCCTGTTAATAAATATGGTGGGGGACATTCAATTGGGGTTCATCAAATGTAGGTCATCACAGATCTTTGTAGGCTGTTATTAAATTTTGTGATCTGGTGTGAGAGGACAGAAATAAAGGGAACAGGGGTGGTGCTTCTTGATATACAGCAAACTTTTGCTTCAATAAGCTGTGAATTTATGTTGAAAGATGTACATTTTAAGGACAGGACAGGATTTGTAGAGTAGCAGACTTCTATATAAGGAACACAATGTTCAAATGTTGGCAAATGGAAGTCATAAGATAAAATGAGCTTAGGGAGTGGAGCAAGGCAAGGTTGCCTTTTATCTTTGGGATCTTTATTTTAGTTAATGGAGAATTAGTCTAGAAGATAAACAAGCTAATAGAAAGCTGGGAAGTTGAGGCAAGAAGAACTTGTATAAACTTGTTTGCCGGACTGCATGTTATTATTGGCGGATAGAGGAGGAATGCTACCTCATGTGTTAAATAACTGAGGAGTTTGACAAAGAATTAGGCATGGAGTACCATTTCAAGAAGTCCATAATACTAGGTTTGGGGAAATGAGTTCAAAATCCAGTAGGTTTGCTGTGGTCAAGGGGAGGTAAGAAGTACCTGGGAATTAAGGTATACTCTACAGTACAGGTGATAAGAAGGAGAAATTAAGAGGGGTTTTAGGATATGATAAAAGATATTGAACACGTGGACATGCAGAGTGAATATGATGAGTGGTAGGGTAGAAGAAGTAAGGATGATGGTGTTACCATTAGTGATTTATTTATTAAGGTAGATCCACAAAATAAAAAAGCCAGCACCCAGGAGGATCTGTAAAGAATAGGTTTATTTCAAACTGAAACTAGACCGGTTTCAGCGACAAGGTTTTCTTCAGTAGTACATTAAGCCATAGTAATGAGTCATAGTCTTATATAACTTCCATAAGTGGATCAAGTGACATCACTTCCTGTAGCTTAGGAAAAGCAAACAGAAAAAGTTGAAAAATATTAAAAAATAAACAAACAAAAACACCATTTAGACATGAATAAGATATAATAAACATATTCATAGGCTGAGATTGGTGCATATAATTCCTGATAACAAACCAAGTGTAATAGAGTCAAAGTAATTAAATAATATATCTGAACATAAAAAATCATAGTATAGTATTGCATAGAGCAACATCCTAAATATTAACACAAGAAAAATCCTGAAGTATGCTATGCATCTTAGTATAAATGCACCGGGAACATCACCATTTATGTGATGGAATGCAAATGGTTATGTAATTACACATAAGACAAACATGTGTAGTTCACTTAAAAATAATATTAATTATAATTTGTCATTTAATCCCGGCGGGAAAAGCCCCCCAAGTTTAATGATCCATCTCCTTTCTTTAGCGTTTAAAATTTCATGCCAGCCTGTTTTGAATGATCGATTTCCTGTGATGCAATCAATGATAACAAATGAAAATTTAGCAGTGGAATGCTTAATGGAATGTCTGTATAGTGCATTAGTCAGTCTCTTATTCCTGATATCTCCAAGATGTTCAGAAATCCTGATACGAAATTGTCTAGATGTTTGACCAATATAAAATGCCTGGCATGTGCACGTAGCAAGATATATTATCCAGTCCGAGCTACAATTGCCAAAAAATTGAATATTATATATTTGTCCGGTATTTTTACTGGTAAAACTGGTTGTTTTGAAAATGTAACTACAAAAACTGCAGTGTCCACATGGATAAATACCTATAAGTTTGTCACCCGTGAGTGTCCTTTGTGTAAAATGATCATCCATTGCTCTAGTTCTTTTGTAGTGGGAGAATAGTGAGCCTAATGTTTTGCCTTTCCTATATGAAAAATAACATCGTTCTCCTAAGTGGTCTGACAAAAGGGGATGTGAGTTAAGTATGTTCCAATGGTCGTTGATGATATTAACTAGGTTTCCACTATTTCTGCCATAGGTCGTGACAAATCTACATAAATCAAAATCCTGGTTTCTGGGTCTAGTGTTATATTGAAGAAGGGAATCCCTGGATTTAGTATGACTGAATTGGATTGCTGAATCAATAATTTGAGGGGAATAGCCCCTGGACAGAAATCTACTGGTTAAGTCCATTTGATGGTTGTTGAAATCGTCATTTGAAGAACAAATTCTTTTAATGCGCAAGAATTGAGATTTTGGTATATTCCTAATGATGTGTTTAGGATGGTGACTTTCCGCATGCAATAGAGTATTGTACTGTGGGAACTTTCTGTGAACAGACATTTTCAGTGTATTATCAGACTGCCTTGTTAGGTGAACATCCAGAAAATTAATTTCACTCCGATTATATTCCACAGTAAATTCAATACCCCAGATATTACCATTCAAATGCTCAATAAATTCCTGGAGGTATTCCTGACCTCCTTTCCATACCAGCCAACAGTCGTCCAGGTACCTCCTCCATATATCCATATCTGGTAAATATATATTATGCATAGGATCATATATGATTTGTTCCTCGATGTAACCCATAAAGAGGTCTGCATATATGGGTGCAAAAGATGCACCCATAGCTGTGCCTTGTAGTTGCCAATAACAGTCTTGCTGGAAATAAAAGACATTCTTCGTGAGAATATGTTCCACCATACATATCAGTAATGTATTCATCCCAGGGGGGTATAGATTAGATTTGTTCAACCAAAACTCCAAGGCCATGAGCCCCACCCAATGTGGGATACTGGTATATAAAGAGGACACATCAAGAGTACACATTAACCATTCTGGGTCCAGTTGAGATTCAGAAACAATCTGCAGAAATTCCGTCGTATCCTGGATTCTGGCCCGAACATATGATAATAGAGGTTTCAATTTATCAGTGAGGAACACAGATATAGGTTCGGTAAGTGACCCAATACCAGATACAATTGGTCTACCTGGTGGCTGATGACTGGACTTATGAATTTTGGGAAGTAAATAAAGTTGTTGTTTGGCAGGGTCGTTAACCGTCAAATGTGTTTTCGTTTTCTCAGAGATGATCCCAGATTCCACTGCTTGTTCCAAAAATTCATTAATTTCTAATTGGAAACCAGGTGTAGGATCAATCACCATTTTCATGTAATGATGACGGTTAGAAAGTTGCCGAAAGCCTTCATTGACATAATAGTCATTGTCCATAACAACAACCGCACCCCCTTTATCAGCAGGAATAATAACTATGTCTGTATTATTTTTAAGTTGTGTCAGGGCCATTTGTTCCTTCTTCGATAGATTCCACCTCATAGTGTCACCAGAGCCAGACTGAAAGTGTATATCTTTAATGACTGCCTGCTGAAAAACAGCAACATGTTTGTCCATGGGAGGATTAAATCTAGATTTGTGGAATCTGAAATCAGATGATCTTTGAGTGTCATCCATTTGGTCCTGTTGTTTAAAGAATAGTTTAAGGTTAATCTTTCTACAGAACTCTATAGTATCACTAACCATGGAACTTTCATCAATAAAGAAACCAGGAATGAAACCAAGGCCTTTATTAAGTAGGGAATGTTGATCATCAGTTAAAACATGTTTTGAAATGTTTAAAACATTTGTACATTGTTGAATCATTTCACTATCGACATGAAAAGTTCTTCTAAGTTTGTGACCCCTGTGTTTCCTACCTGCCCGGTGTTTTTTGCCCCTAAAGGGGCCTCAGTTCTTCTACCCCTTTTGGCATTTGGAGAATCACCCATGCTAGGTGTCTCTGTGTCTGTAGTTGAGGATTCTTCCCCTGATGTAATATAATTGGACCCTGTTTTTTTCAAAATGGATCTTGGTCTCTTTTTACGTGCAAAAGAGACATTCTTTGTACCATAGGCAAACCTAACACCCTTGTGTGATTCAAATTGTCTGCCCTTATCACAGTCATCCTTATCTTGGGCAAATTTGTGCAATTTCTTGCTTTTTAGATTGCTTTCCAAAATGGATAGTTCTTTAGACAATTTGCTCAGACAACCCTGAAAACTAGTGTTATGTTCAAACTGTTTGAGATTATTACAAGTTTTTTCAACTTCATTGATATTGCTCTGTATTGCTCTCTCATAGAAAGACGCCAAAATATTAACTCTGGCCATGGCAGCCTCCTGTTGTGCTTGTTGCCAATCCTTGAGCAGGATCTCATCCGGTGTACCAACCAACGGTTGGATTTTACATCTCAATCCCCTAGGGGAAATATTCTGTACTTGGTAAGCTTTGCACAATTTATGATGCCAAATGTTCGTTCTTAATGTTTTAATTTGTTTGCCTAATTTGAAAAATAAGTTATCGCAACCGTCAACTGGATCCATGGTTTCCAAATCAACCATTTCTGTAGATTCAGTACCAATTCCAAAAATTTTTAGATCATCCTTATTGGAGCATAGACCAGATAATAAGTTTTTGAGATCCATGACAATGAGTTGATTAGAATCGGAACAGGAGTATTGACTAAACCAACAAAAGATGCGGTTTGAAAGAGCAAATTATAAGTATTATCTAATAAGAAAACCACAATTTGAATCACAAAAGAGTGTAGGTCCAAATATTCAAAGAAAAAACAAGGCAAAATGTGTATTTATGTCTCTGGGTAATATATGTTCAAATATGATTCCCAGGATATAATGGTACAGAAAAATATTCAAAAACTAAGGTCAATGTATAGGTATGATATTAGAAATTGTATGTCAGACTGAAAACCCTCAAAAAAGTTTATGATTTTCAAAATATACCAATGGCATAGATCGAGATAACAATTGTGAACATAGGAATCACTGAAAAGTGATGTCAACTGCTGTAATAAAAGTAATAAACCGGTCAAAATATGAAAAGATTAATAAGTCTGAGTATATTGTTCAACATAAATATAACATCCCATGAAAACAAGGAAATCAATATTGCATATAACCATTTGAACTGGCTGCATAAAGAGAATGGATATGCATGTACTCCCTTTAAGGTGATACCTAATCACAGTAGTTTCACATTTATAAAATGAACATATTGTTGTCCAAAAAAATCAAATGATATAACAACACATCAAACCAATCCCCATGTATAGCAAATAGAAATATACTTCTACAAAAATGTTTAGATGATAGACAGTTTAATTTATTCCTTTAGAAATATAGTAATGTCTTGCCCTATAGATCAACCAATGGTAACATTCATCACAAGTGAAAATGGACCTATGTATTAATGCCAAAAACCAGTAATAATGAGCAGAGAAATAGTTGTGAAATATATAGAAGTATCCTGCACTATATGCCCTCTAAAGATTATAGAAGCTTTATGGCAGTGAGACAAGTAAATCATCAAAAGTGATGATATAACAATCTATGTAACCAATAACATATCTCAGAATGGAGCAATATTCTTCCAGAAAAAATCTAAATAGTCAAGAGTGTCACCAAGATAACAAACATGGAATCGGTCAAAAGACCAATATCAATAAAGGTCAGTAAGAGCCCAATACCTGGATAAATCTCAGAGACAGATGCTTATATTAGGTATAATAAAGCAATATTCTTCTAGAAAAATATTCAATAGTCAGGAATGTCACCCAGATAAAAAATATAGAATTGGTCAAAAAACCAATACAAAAATAGGTCAGTAAGCACCCAATACCTGGATAAATCCCAGAGACAAATACTTATGCTTGGTATAATATGTCCAATTTGTAATAGTAGCACTAAGAAATGGAAGCAACAGAATGTGTTAGAGTGTAAATACACTGAACAGCTAATGTAAGCTGTAATGAGGCAAATGTTACCCTAAAAAAAGTTTCTGTCTTCCAAAAATATGTCCAAGTTACAAAAAATAAAAAATAAGTGTTCCATACAGATACGACACTGCTGTTATATATTATACAAAAGTTGAGCATACAACCTCATGCATATATTGTGGCTCGTAAACAACAAAAATATAACGTATAATATACACATACACCCCTAAGCATAAAACGCTCATCCACAGGTCATAGACCAAATGTTAATGATTCAATTGGCCTCCAACATCTTGTAAAAAATACAAAAGCGATACTGCTATATTGTACATATGTTAAGCATACACCCTAATACATATACTGGTATCTCATAAACAACAAAAAAATGTAGTGTATGATATACGCATGCACATATAAACATGGAGCGCTCATCCAAAAGTCATAGACCAAATGTCATAGACTAAAGTAGCCTCCAACAGTTTATATAAAATGCAAATGCTGTTGTATAAAATACATGTGTTAAACATTCAACCTGATACATATACTGTGGTTGGTAAACAACATAAATATGGCATATAATAAACACATGCGCATATAAGCGTGGAACGCTCATCCAAAAGTCATAAACCAAATGTCATTGACTCAATCAGTCACAAACAATCGGTAGAGGAGTATGTCCAAATATTGAAGTAAGCGACTGGGCCAAAAACCAGAAAATACTCTATTTGGTGAAAATATATGAGGCACTGTTCATAGCCCCATAAACCAAGAAGATAAGATGAATGTCCCTGTATGTTGTTTATAAATAAAATGATACAGTACCTTTAATGATGCTGAGGATTGAGTCCATTCAAAAAAAGTACAAAAATGAGTTCCAATGAAAAGCCACGAAGTATCCAACTGCTCCAAGAAATCCTTTCGTTGTGTAAATTTGTTGAGTGTTTCAGCATATGCCCTTATTTGAAATAATAAAAAATAGTCGCATCCCAAAACTAAACCAGAGAGCAACGTAGATCTGCCCAAAAATGTACAAAACTGAGATAATAATAAATCCAAACCACTGATAGGAGCGTATGCAGTCTAGAATACGATGATTTAACTTGACAGCATCTCCAAGCGAAATTGACCACCCAAAGGACTAATTATAATTAATATTATTTTTAAGTGAACTACACGTTTGACTTATGTGTAATTACTTAACCTTTTGCATTCCATCACATAAATGGTGATGTTCCCGGTACATTTATACTAAGATGCATAGCATACTTCAGGATTTTTCTTGTGTTAATATTTAGGATGTTGCTCTATGCAATACTATACTATGATTTTTATGTTCAGATATATTATTTAATTACTTTGACTCTATTACACTTGGTTTGTTATCAGTAATTATATGCACCAACCTCAGCCTATGAATATGTTTATTATATCTTATTCATGTCTAAATGGTGTTTTTGTTTGTTTATTTTTTAATATTTTTCAACTTTTTCTGTTTGCTTTTCCTAAGCTACAGGAAGTGATGTCACTTGATCCACTTATGGAAGTTATATAAGACTATGACTCATTACTATGGCTTAATGTACTACTGAAGAAAGCCTTGTCGCTGAAACCGGTCTAGTTTCAGTTTGAAATAAACCTATTCTTTACAGATCCTCCTGGGTGCTGGCTTTTTTATTTTGTGGATCTACCATGTTCACTTGCCGTGCACTAGCCTAACTTGCTAGCTCCTCTTATGCAGCATTATTTATTAAGGTCTAAGCAGGTAACACTTTCAGCAGTGTGGCTAGGGGAGGTATGCAAGGTATATGATAGGTTTGTTTGGGAAAGGAAGAGAAGCAGGATGAAGAAAAAGAGTGAGGAATGTCATGGAAATGCAGGAATACCAAAGTTTAGGAGGTATATAGTCACAGTAAATGTGGCACAAAGATGGAGGGGTATGGACATTGAGAGGAACAGATGGGACATTATGTGGGAAGACAATGACAAGTAGAGGGAAAAGAATATATTTATGGAGTTAGAGAGGGCAATGGAGATAAAGCTGGTGAAGTTTACGAAGGAGACTGCAGACTAAGAGGGCCACAGAGTACTAGAGTTAGGGATGTAATAAGTGAGCGAGTGAAAGTAAGAATTTAGGAAGGTGTTAGGAGACAGGAAAGAAAAAATAGGTGCAGGACATTTGTAGGAAGAGGGAAAGAAGAGACAATTTAGGGATTTTGAACAAATAAGAAGGGCTTTTGGTCCTAGAAAGGAGACCTGGTTTATGTACAGAAGAGTGGTCAATGAGATAGTTTAGAAAAAGTAAGATGACAGTAGGAAGGATGGATCAATGGAGCAGAGCAGGCAAGAAATGCAGTATCAGCATTTATTTCTGAGTGTTGATATAGCGCTATCGACCAGTCTGTATCTGCCAAGCTCAGTCCTTAACACCTTGTGCCCAGGGCAGCTGCGCCCTTCGCCCTGCCCTAGTTATGCTGGCTGTAGAGGAATACAGAAAGAACAGAGATGATAAATATATAAGGATCTGGGGAGGTGACAAAGACAATTGGTTTTAGTAAATTAAAAGAGAGGTATGAGGGTGCTACAGTAAATATCACAGAAGTAGCACAATGCGGTGCAATGCTGCTGTGATATATATTATTACTGGCAAAGTGCCAGTATGCTATAGAAAGGCCTGCCTGTAAAATGATAGCTGGCATGCTAATGGCACACAGCACACTACTGCAGTGGCTGTGCTATGTTTGATTACATGACCCACACAGGAAACAGAGCGAACTATTTTACCCAATGTTATGCACATTCACAGGTGCATTAAAGCACCACATAGCTGCAGCTCGGGCATTGCTAGTAAGCCAAATAGTGCCAGCACAGTAACATTCCAATTCAAAATATAATATTATCTCTCAGTAAATAAGCAAAACTTTAAGTGCTTACATCCTAGACACTACACCTACTGCAATGTAACTATGGCTGGATGCTCTACACTAACCTTTAAGCAATCCCACTATAAAACTGTCCAATTGGGGCTGTCTATGTACAAATGCTGATGACTAGCAATAATGTTCCTCTTCACATTTTCATATTTGACCTCTCATCCTTGCTGTTAAATAATGAGCTATATGTGGAATCTTATGACACAGTTATTTTTCTCTCTTTATAATTAGAACGTCTTCTGCTTTTTGTATACTATCCTAAGATGTACAGTATGAACTAGGTAAATGTCAAATTCTAGCCATAGTCATAAAAAGTCATAAAATATTTCATTTTGTTCAAGATTCACAGAGCTATTTTATTTTGCTCAAGAGTACAAAAATGTTTTAACATATAGATATACGTATTATATATATATATATATATATATATATATATATATATATATATATATATAAAAATGTATGATCTCAGAGTTACAATTACTAGGAAGTTTGGGGGGTTCAGGGAGACACTTTTTTTTTTGCCTGTTCAGAGGATTAGCCTCAGGGCATGAGCAGTAGCATGTCAACGTGCTTTTGTCTACGTAAATGTGATGATGTTAAGCATATCATTCATGTGTCTCAACTATTAGTACTAGATCCATCTGTATATGTGTGTGTGTGTGTGTGTGTGTGTGTGTGTGTGTGTGTGTGTGTGTGTGTTTACATAATATTTTAAATACTCAGTGACTTTGTTCCAAATGGTGTTGACTACTTGGTTTTCCTTGACTAATGGAAAGGCATGTTAATCATTTTACCAAACCAGTAGGACTTATTGTGGGAATTCAAGTATTACACAGGTTTAAAGGTTTAACATAATTTCAGATTTATTTATTTATTCATTTTATTTTACATTTGTTAACCTGGATTGTCTGACTGAGCAAAAGCCCTTTTTCAGCAGACGCCCGGGGAGAAAAGCTCCAAAACATAGTTACAAAAATATAACCGTTACAAACACAATTAACATTATAATCATTCAAAATAAAACTTTTAGAGCAGTTATCTATAAAAATGTTATGAAGAATACTGCAACAGAAGGAAAGGAGATAGTGTTAGGTAAAAAATGATGAAGTAGACTAGTTTAAGTTGTAAATGTTTTAGTATAGAGGAGAAGAAATGATGGTAAGACAGGAAGTTAAGTTTGTTATTTAGTGAAGGTATATTCAAGGAGGCTGAGAACAGGTACAAATCCAGTGACTTTTTAAGCACTCTTTAGTGGCTAGTTTGAATACTTTAGGATGTGAAAGTGGTCTAACTTCTTGTGGGAGTTTGTTCCAAGCAATAGAGGGATGGTAGCTGTATGCAACGGCTCCTATTTTGGACTTGGTTTTCTAAATTTGTAAAAGGTCTTGGGTGGAGCTCCTGAGTAGTCTGAGTGGGACATAGTGGGAGATTATGGTGCCTAGAGCTGGACAGTAGGATGGTGACTAAATAATGGAGTGTATAATTTGGAGCTGAGAGAGGAGTAGGAGGTGTGGTAGGTAGTTCGAGCCAGTTCAGATGTTTGAGACAGATACAGATGAAACATAATGAGGAGTTCATTGGACTCAAACTCTTTGGATGTGTACCCTACATCAGTCAATCACACATAAATCTCAAAAGGAGCCATATGGAATTTCCATTGTTCATTAAATAATATGACAGCAATTATTCTGTGATCCATTCTGGATTTGTTTCCCGGTTCTCCATTTCTTTAAAAAGGCAACAGGTTAAAATAATTGCTCAGATCTCCCTTGCAGAATGCTTCTAAGCAGCACTGACAATTAATTTATAAAAAAAGTTGTTAATTATTAATAATCTCTTCCTCATAAATTCTTGTTTAAAATACCTGTAAACATTAAAATATAAATCTTCTGCTTTATAATATTCATGGGTTAGGCATATTTATTTGCAGAGCTGAAAATGTCATACTTGTTCACGTAATCAGAAACTGTCTTCCATAAAACTGCAATTTGGGTTAACTAGTCAGTAACCAATGTTTGATCAGAGGGACACATTTTATAAAGCCATCAGACTTCTTGTTGTTTTTTTAGGATAGTTAAGTCTTGTGATTTCAGAAGTTGCCACTAACTTTGCTTTAAGAAGCATTGCTAAAGATGGTGACTTTAATGTCTTACTCCTTACATTTGTTGGTGAGAGAGTAGACTTGTATTCCACTGACATGTTAGAGTTTCAATATTAAATTGTTATAATAGCATCTAAGATGGCTATGTTATAATAGCATCTATGATGGTCATATTAGCTGTTAATGAGATATTTCCTGCAGTTCAGGGCACAAGGTTTGATATCTTTTACCTCCATTTCCCTACTGCACGAATCTGAGTAAATAATTTAACCAAGAAAAAATACCAGACTCTTGAAACAGTACAGAAGTTTTAATATATGCAAACATTTCAGTATGCACACAAGGCTTTTGAGTAAAAAACATTCTTCAATGTGAAAAGTTTTCTTGGTTTTGTATTTTGTTACCAGAGACTCTGTTCATAATGGTGTTGTATCCAGTTTGTTTGGATTTAACTAATTTAACCAGACAGTGCTCTTGAAGTGCCTCTAAAAATGGACACTTGTATCTGGTAGGCTTATGTGTTTAACAACCGAATAAAATAAAATAAAAATAATAATAATAAAATAAAATATAATAGCCATTTTCTGTCCTGGCTATGCTTATGACATGTTTAATAGAATGCCATGTTCTGCTGTCAAAAAATACTTCTCTTTCCCATTTAAAAAAGTATCAAATGACTTACCTGTCAACTTTTTTAAGGAAGTATTTTATATCATGTTATATACAGAATGCTAGTTATTTACTGAACCAAACACTAAACTGGAATGTGTACACCATGAAAAAATCAAGCAAAATGACAGCATACAGGACCCTGGGATACTGAACTTGGAGTATTACAGATGACAGCCTAGCTAGTACAGAAAGAACCAAGTGTCCAGGTGTTCTAGTTAACATATTCTGATAAAATCAGGTTATATTATACAGTTGCTGAGTCAGCAAACAACAAGATGGTCATTATTTTCAGTCTTATTGGTACAATCAACCTGACATACACAGTGCTGAATACAAATACAGAAATACATCAGCATGGCTCATTCAAGTGCTTTATATTAAACTTCAAAATTAAAACATTTCATTTTTAGCTTCTGGAAGCTAAAATAATCAACTGATGAATGAAAACAATAGGCTTTGATATGATACAGACATCACTCAAGTTAAAACTATTTTACTTACATGTAAGTATGCATAGAAAAAGGCACAGTGGGATCAAGTCAATATGTAAATATTTCAGCAGGAAGACCTATTGTACTGTAAAATCAGGAGGGTCAGAGAGAGACAGACTAATAGAGTCCATGCGCCTTTTGGAGAGCCACACAGCACACATTTAGCTTTGTCTGTGTCAAAGTTAAAGTCACATAGTAGCTGTCGGTGAACGCTTCTGGAATTAGGCTGATAGTGGTCATCAGTGTAAAAAAGGGAATGAGATTTAGAAGACAAAGAGAAAATTTAGAGATGAAAATTAAGAAAAAAAGAAGATGGGCTGGGAAAAGAGACTTGGAGGACTCCGATAGTAATATATATATATATATATATATATATATATATATATATATATATATTTTTATATATATATATATATATATATATATATATATATATATATATATATATTGTTTTTTTTTCTTTTGCTCAAGAGGAGTGATCATAGAAATACATGTTTACATTTTGCATGTTTACATTTTTGCAAACTGCCAAAAGTCAGGAGCATGCCTTTAATATGATGATTAAAACTTTTGAAACTTGAAATTTCCAATATTAGCACTGTAATCTTTGCATCTAATCCAGTATATGTGTCTATGTACATCCTATTTCTTTCTGTCTTTCTGTCTGTCACATGCACACACACACACACACATACACACACACACACACACACACACACACACACACACACACACACACACACACACACACATGCGCGCGCATACATGCGCACACACGCGTGCACATGCACGCACGAGCACGCACACGCACACGCAAACATACACAGTTTAGTCATCTTCAGAATGTGAAATACATGTTTTATTTTGCTTTATGATGTAGGGTTATAAAGATTAGGATTGTTATAGTAACAGTACTCAGTAATATCAATATTGTGGATCTTCATTTGATGTAGTAAATAAAAAAAAGATTGTAATTTTTGATATTTTACCTGAAACTTACAATACAGTAATTTATTAATGTCACTGTTCCATTTTACTGCTAATGAAAGCAGACAGTAGTGTGTCTCAAAAGGTGGGGACTGATGGACATCATATCTGTTTTATGTATTTATTTAATCAGCAGTTGATTGACCCAAAAACCTTTTTTCAGCATTGACCTAGAAACTAAAGTAAGAAAACCAGAGATGTTTATAGACATTAAACAAGACAAGGTAGCATACATAGAGAGCCATCTTGAGTAGAGTAAAAAGAGTGACTTAGTTTCATTGTCTGCTAATGTATAATCAATAATGCAATAACACTGGGTATAAATAAATAAAGCAGAAAAATTGAGTAGTACTAAGCTAATAGCTGCCCTTGCGAGCCATTTTAAGCCTAGCCAATTATCCCTTGTGAGACTCAAATGCTGCACCCTGTGTTTGTAAGGCAAACACCTTAACCATTAGGCCACCCTCCCACCAATGTGTACCAACTCTCCACACAGATGCCTCCTTGGTATATACTATACTGATACAAATGTACTGTACATTGGTAAAAACAGCAATTTTAACAGAGGCACACACAAATCGAAGGCAAAATGACTGCAAGCTAAAAAATCAAGGCCAGACAGAAGCATCTAAAACTAGAAAAACACTAAAAATGTCAGCCAAAGTACTGTGGTACTAAACAGAAGAACATCATTACTTTTCACAGAAGTATTGATTACAAAAGACACAGAAAAGTTATGTCAGATCTGGTCACAATCCTATTTGTCATTAAGCATGGGACTAGTATGAAACTTGCCACATCTGCCTGATATTTTTAAATACCCCACAGGTCATCAAGAAACCAGAACTCAACTGATATTTGGAATCTAGTGCTAACTTCTCCAAGTCTTGCTTTTAACTTTGTCCATATTAATAGTTATTTTCTTACTAACACACACACACACACACACACACACACACACACACACACACACACACACACACACACTAGTCATGTGCAGTGCTGTAGCCAGCTGTTTTATATTTTACTGAATATTTTACCCTCCAACAGAATAATAATTTTATAAAACTGTAAGCAGTGATAAAACTTGCTTTTAAGATCCATAGTGCCTAAAATCTATTCAGCACCAGGACAAGCCCTTTCTTAACAGGAAGCATTCAAACTATTTCCCACTTTTCTAAGTCCTGTTTCCCAGCATATATACTGCTTATCAGAAGATGTGGTTTTGAAATGGATTTTGTTTCCATATAATTTGCAAATTTACAAACTGTTCTACTATACAGTACTCTTCTGAGAATTGTTGTCATGAATGTTATCACATGGTGTATTTGTTTTTGCATATATAAAACATTAGATGGAGATGCTAGGTGATTTCATGCAATGTCTGTGGTGTAATTTCTAGAAATTTTGCTTACAAATCATATTATCGACAGCTTATGTTACAAGATAAAGTAATCCCATAGGTTTGATTTCTCCAGTCCTTACTTGTATTCTGGGTGAACTAAAATGCATTATTTCATTATCTCTTATGCTCTGTGTGTTTTTTTTTTTGAGGGGGATGTTTTGACAAGTTTTTGTCTGATGAGTAAAGTTTTGGTAAGTTTTAATGAATTTCTTCTCAGACCCCTTCTGAAGATAGGTGTTAATGGACCATACGTAATTATTACAAAAACAGTCCATGTCAAACTATGTCTGGATCGTAAATGGAGAACAGAATTTTATGTACAGAGTACCAACGACCAGTAATATTTTGAACTACATTTAGTGCTGACATGTAACATTCTTGCTAACCTCATAATCGGCATTCTGAAAAAAATTGAGAAGACCATATCCTATCAAACATTAGCACAATATGGATGCTAATGTGATAAAATAAAATACAGTTGTGTAAGTAAGCTAACCATAACAGTAGTTTGCATGATCACTTCTGCAGTATTCTTATCTGTACGTGCTATATCCTGCTTATAATATAACAGTTGGTCAGTTTCCAAAGTTTAAGAGCACCTTCTACGTGCCCATACTGTTGAGAGCTTGAACAGATCTGAAGAAAATCAGCAGTTGGATGCAAAGTCCTTTAGAGCTTTCATGCCCACTGAAGGAGGTAGACTAGAGCCTTGAAAGAGGTCAGTGCTAGGTATATTACAATTAATGTCTTCACCTTGGCAAACAAAAATTAAACAAAAAATAAGGGGGATGGAAAGAGGTAGTGGTTACTGTAACAGTGATAACTTAAATATCTACTGTTATTGTAACTTTACTTATACAACTGTACTATGTTCACCATTTAATCACTGCTGCTGGTGTCTTAGCTATGTGGATAGAACACCATAGCTTATAAGGCTTGGGAGGAGTAAGGATGAAGGTTAAAGACCCCCCCCCTGGAGAATGGTCCTAGCAAAGCCTGCTCTAGACTTAGAAAATGATTATTTGTAAAAGTACGTACAAAGGACCAAGTTGCTGCCTTTAGAATACTTTCAGAGTCTACCCCCTTTCTAAACAACATCGATAAAGCCAAGTCCTTAACAGAATGTGCCTTGACCCTGCCTGGAATTGACTTGTTGTGGTGGGAATAACAAAAGGAGAAAGCCCTTTTTTACCTTCATAAGAAATGTATAACTGATCAAAATTTCTGAAGGTTTTAGTTCTAACAAGACAGTATCGGAATTATCTGTGAATATCCAGAATATGAAGAATCCTTTCTCCTTCCCTTTAGGTTCTGGAAAGAGGACAGGGAGATGGGTAACATGACCTAAAGTAAACTTGGATACCACTTCAGGCATAAATGAAGGATTAGTTCTCAAAAAAACAATATCTCTAAGAAAGTGAGATAAGGTTGACCTACCATGAAAGCTTCCAGCTTGAACACTCTTCTTGCAAAAGTTAGAGTAATCAGCAAACTGTTTTCCATTTTAAGAACCCTAAATCATCTTGATGAGCTGGTTCAAACAGAGCAAGAGTTAATTTTTCTAAAACACAATTAAAATCCCTAGGAGCAGCCACCTGTTTTGTTGGTGGATGGTTATGCAGAACCCCTTTCAAAAATATTTTGACATAACAATGGACTGAAAGATGAGATCCATGGGCAGACATGCTGAAAAGATGGACAAATAAACCCTGACAGATGAATAAGAAAGGCCAGAGCATAACTCAGACAAATATTGTAGAACTAATCCAGGCAATTAGTTTCATTTGTTTAAAGCTGGTGTGTGTCAAACAACCCCCATCTTGTGTAATGAGGGCCAGCATGTTAGGAAGTCTGTGGTAATTGCCCTTGGGCATTTCCAAAAGAAAAGAGAACCACTGTTGCCTGGGCCAGAAGGAAGTCATTACTGCAATCTTTGTCGAGTCCTTCTAAATCTTCAGAATGACCCTAGATATCAGTGGAAAGGGTAAAAAGGCACACATGAATATTCCTAATGAAATGAGAATGCATCTATTTTCCAGCCTGCTTGAAAGGAGTTCTGGAGAAGAATTTTGCCAGTTGTTTTTTTGTGAATGGAAGCAAAAAGATCTACTTGAGGTGTTCCCCACAACCAGATCAAATCCCAGAAGACCTCCTGATTCATTCTCCATTTGTGAGGGTCTGTTCTGGTCCTGTTCAGCTTATCTGCCACAATAGTTTCCTCTGACAGAATGTAAGAAGCCTGTAGAGTGAAACTGTATTAAATTACTATGTCCCAGGCTACCATGGCTAATCTGCACAGAGGGTAATATCTGGAATCCCCCTGTTTGTTAAAGTACCACATTTCTGTTGTGTTGTCTGTAATAACTTGTCCTTGGGGACCACAGATGACTGACAGAGTTTTTAGATTTATGACTGCCAAGATATTGTTTATGTTTTTGTGTTTTGGTCTTTGTCCGAAAGACCCAGCTCCTTAAGCAAAGTCTGAGGTATCTGATGTTACAGACTATACTGGATCTGAAAGGGAGAATGAGAGACTTGGATTCAGATAAAACAAGTCCCTACATCACAGAAGTTCCCTTTTTACAAATCCCAAAACTGGAATCTGAAGTGTCAGGGAATGTTAATGTTGGGACCAAGAAGATTTTAAGAACCACTGAAGCTTTCTTATGTGGAATATGGCTAGAGGAATTATGAAAATCATAGATAACATTAATCTTAGTATCCTGAGAAATTCCCTTACTGAAGTTCTAGATGTAGTGAAAAAAAAGCTCAGGAATCGATCTAGATATACGTTTAGCTTTTTCTGTGGAAGAACAGCTATTTGAATTTAAGTATCTAAGAGACACACTCAGTATACAATTCTGTGGGAAGGAGTAAAACAAGACTTTTGAATATTCTCCTGCAATTGCTATCTGTGAAGGAGACCTCTTACCTAAGTGACAGATTTCTTACACTTTGAAAAAGACTCTGCAAAAATAAGCAAGTTATCTAAATTAGGAAATGTGAGCACCTTGCAGTCTGTAATTGGCTATCATTAGAGTTAGAGACTTTGTGAACACACTTGGAGTAGTGGATAACTGAAAGTATAATCCAGACACATTCAATTATTTGACATATGAGGCTATATGAATATGACAACAAGCATCTTTTAAATCACTCTAAGAACCCATTTGTCTGGGATTGTATGTTGCTAAACAAAGAAACGGAGACCCAGATTTTGAGAAAGATTTAAAGGCTTACTAGGGTGGGAACGGGGGTGGTGGACTGTCACTTGAAGATAGTCATTCCAGCTTGTTGGACTGTTCTGGTTTCTATAAGGATCCCCTTCTTTTTGGTGCCTCCTTGCCTTTATTTTTGAATGCCTGCTTTCCAGAAGTTTGTTAAGTCTCCTTATTTTGATTTAAAAAAATATCCCGAGGTAGGGAGGAAATCTGTAACAAATTTGCAGATGGTCAAAAATAACCTTCCTGTCAAGGGAAAATTCAAAATCTCAACTTTGACATCTTCAGGTAAATTTTGAGAATGTAGTAATGCAACCCTTCAGATGTGTCAAAAGCACACATCAAGGAGTGCTTGGTTGCTTGAGACACAGAAGCCATAACTATAATCATTAAAGATTTTCCCTCTTAAGAAGGAAATTGGCAATAATGACCCTCATATTTTCTAATGAAGCAAGCAAAACCATTATTATCTGAGGCTGATAATTAAGAATCTTAAAAATAAATGTGGCAGAGGAATAACCTCTTATTCCAAATCTATTGAAGTCTTCACCATCTTTACTGGAGGAGGTGTGATAAGCATTTTTGTAATTTTTAGCTGCAGAAGGATTTAACAAGGAAATCATTGCATGGTCAACTTTGGCATTGGAAAATACAATTTTGTTTTTTGTTTAAGACTGAGGAACTTTATATAATCTTTTTTTTGCTTTCATACAGTGAAATATTTTAATCAAAGGTGACTCTATGATTGCTCCACACTCACCAGACTAGATAAGAACAGGCTGACTTTAAGCTGCATGGTCATGTGCCCAGATCTATGATGTTACAAGGGCCCTATGGTCCCTTATGTCCATCAAATATGACTATGAACTAGTGGTGGCCCAAGTGGGAGTGAAGAACCTGAGGTGCTCCACACAGAGGGACTTGCAAAGAGATCTGATGGAACTTATTATGCATGTGTTAGAGGCAGAAAATATACTGGTCTTGAGTAGTATCTTGTCTACGAATGATGCCTAGAAGCAAAGACAAAATAACTGGCTATAACAATTGCCTAAGCAGTTGGTGTCATTCTAAGGGGATTTGATATGTGTCAGATTGGGATGATATGGTAGATAAGACTTTCTGTTTCTCCAAGGATGGCTTTCATCTGTCATACCAGGGCTTCCATATACTAGCTAAAGCCTTTGTTGCCCCCATAGTACATTTTTTATGCAGAGTTCCCCTGCTTAACAACATAGAAAAATCAAACTCAAATTTGGAGAACATCAAAGTGGTACTACTCAATGCAAATCTAAATAGAAAGATGCCAGAACTTGAGGCCCTTCTGCGACTTGAACATATGCATATTTGTATAGTTACTTAAATATGGTTTCTATTGCAATGACAGAACACCCTCTATACCAGAGCTGACTGACAATCTTGTATTCAGACCCTTTGGAACCTGGGGAAGGGGAGTATCTTTATTTGTTAGAAATGCCATTACTTCACATCAAATTACCCATACCCTTAAGAAATCCAAGTATTGCTTCATTGCTAATTACAGATCCCTGTCAATGTCACCAAAAGATCACAGAAATTGCCTCAACACCACTGAGACATTAAATATCAATACTAGTATAAAATAGACGAAACTGCAACCAAGAACAAATACGGACTCCATACAAACAAACCGTCAGTCTTTATTACACCATTAAATCCACCAGATTGAGCGCTTTCATCTGCCCTAAGCAGATTTCTTCAGAATACTTGATATACAGTGCCTCACAGTTTTATACTGTTCTTAATTATATAATTATTCAATGATTAACAAATTAATTAATTAAATCAATCATTCAATAAAATTACACATAATAATTAAATTTGATGACTTGTCTGGACCAAATTTAACCCTTTGGTATGCTGCTGTTTCGTTTCTCAAATCTTCTTGTTAAAGTGCTACTGTGCATATTAATAACCATAAAATATATATTTATATTATAATATAATACTGTTGCTACATAAATTATTTATTATATTGTGTTTGATAAAATACATATTATCAATACAATACATTTTACTAAAATTAAGCTTAAACTAAATTAAATTAAAATAATCAACCTCATGTATATTTCTTATAACTAAACCTTAGGTAGCTGTGCTACTAATGTGAATTGTATTGCTAAAAAATGGATGTTTTGAAAATATGAGGGGTTAAATGAAAATAAATATTTAAAATTAACCATGTTAGATAAAAATGAATGGAAGAAAGTGTGGAAATATTAAAATATACAAAATTATATATATATATTACATATTATAAAATTATTATATAAATGTTGTAAAAATATATATACATAAATTTGATAAAAATGCATAATATATGTTATATATAAACAAGTGGAAAATATATATATGTGTTAAAATATTAAAACATTTACTAGAATTGAATAACAAAGGAAATACACTTTAAACATCAAATTGAGAGAAATATAACATATTAATATACATATTTGCAAATATGGTATACTAATATTATACAGACAGTTGTCAATAAATCAATACATTAATAAATAATCGCTACTAAAATGTTGAACATTATATCTTATATTAAATATTATATATGGAGAGAACAAGTTTAAACTGAAGCAGCTTTATCAATCAATATAGCCTTGATATTGATATATTCGTTGAGACCTGGCATATAGTTTGATTTAAGTCTCAACTGCCACTTAATCTCTTTCAACAGTAAGTGATTCTTTAAATCACCTCCCCTGGTATCCATTTTCATTAACTCTAAAATGGCAAATTTAAAATCTATAAAGCCTGCACAATTTACCGAGTGTTTATAAAGGGCACTGGTCTCCTTTTTTACCTTAATATCATTGATGTGCTCATAAACTCTCTCCTTTAGTGCCCTCTCGGTTTTGCCTACATAGAAGGAGGTACATGTAGTGCAGGTGGCTAAATAAACTAGCATCTTACTACTACAGTTGCCTTTACAGAAGGATACCTTACTATTAAGACCATTCATCAGTATTATATTCTCAGCCTGATTGATGTATTTACATTGTCGACAACTGCCACACTTAGTTGTACCTTTCTTTGCTTTTTTATCAAAATTGCTTCTACCTCTCTCAAATAACCTTTTACAATTCATACCAGTCTTATAGGTCAATAATGGTTTATTCCCCACAATGTCATGGATTTCTTTGTTGGTCTTTAATATAGACCAATTTTCTTCTAAAATTCTGGTAAAATTGTCCGAAAATTCATTGTACTCTATAATACATGCTTTAGAAAAATCATTAGTATTGGTACTTGAATATTCTTTATAGGTTAACTTTTGTCCTAACAAGGGCTTGTATTTCATACCCCATCCAGAATAAACCTCATCCAATATTTCACCAACTAATTCCCTAGGATAACCTCTTTCTAAAAATATTTTCATCAAGAATCTAAACTCATCCAATAAATCATCACGTTCAGAGGTCATTCTTACAATCCTTACAGCCTGTCCTTTGATGACACTTCTCTTTTGGTGAAATGGGTGTAGGCTATTATAATGTAGGTAAGAATTGCACCACGTATCTTCTGAAAAACATTTGACTTAAAACCTTTTTCTTTTTTACTTAAAATGATATCCAGGTAACTAATACTCTGGTCCTGAACTTCATGGGTAAATGACAAAAAATTAGTAGTTCCATTAATATATTTCATAAATTCCTCCAGCTTGTTTTCATGATCATCCTCCCAAATAAGGAAGATGTCATCCAGAAACCTCAGATATACCTTAATATTCTTCCTAAATATACTTGGAAAAATATATTTTTCCTCCCAACCAAGGAGGACAAGATTTGCATATATGGGGGCACAAGCTGCCCCCATAGCTACTCCAGTCAATTGCCTATAATATTTTCCCAGGAAGGTTATAAAATTATTGTCCAATACCGTTTCTGTCATTTCCAATAGTAATAATTTTGTATCTGTGGAAGCCTCTAAATATTTATAGACAACATTCTCAAAATATTCAAATCCTTCAACCCTGGGAATACAGGTAAAGAGATCCCTGACGTCCACAGTAACCAGTTTATAAGTATCTGACCAGGTTTCCTTTTTAATTTTATCCAAAAAATCCCATGAGTCTTGAACTAAATGTTCCTGCTCTTTTACTACATTTTTTAATGTTTGATCAATGAAGACTGCCAAGGGGTGTGTCTTAGAACTCTTAGCTGAGACAATGGGACAGAAGGGAGGTTTCAATATATTTTTGTGAATTTTAGGAATTCCAAAAAATTGGGATATGCGTGGATGTTTTTGTTTTAAAAAATTATAAATCCCAATTTCTATCCTATTTTCTGTAAGGTATTCTTCCAATAATGAATCTATCCTTCTATAAGCTGTTTGGATCTCATTAAATGAAACCATTATATAAGTTTCCTTATCAGTCAACATATTAAGTAATGCTTCATTATATGCTTCCTGCTCAAAAATAACCACACCCTCTCCCTTGTCCGGTTGCATAAACCTCAAATCCACATTTTCCCTTAGGGAATTAAGAAGTTTAATTTCAGTTTGTTTTAAATTATTATTTGTAAACCTTTTCTGATTTTGACTATAGGTCTCATAAACTTCCTTAGTTACTACACTCTCAAACATATTAATAACCGGATGTAGTGGGGGGTTGTAAATACTACTCCTTTTTAAATTTTGAGAGGTAGTAACTATGCTACCCATAGAATTACTGCCCTGTGGGTTTCTATTGTTTTTGTTGAAAAATTGTTCCTGTTTATTAATTAAACTTAAATTCAACTTCCTCAAATATACTTTCAGTTCCAACAATATATTTACTAAATCTCCAGGGGTCGACCTCACAAACTTAAATCCTCTTGAAAACAATTCAAAATGTTCTTTTTCCAGCTTCAAATTCGTATAATTGTGTATCTTATATCCTTTATATTGGAAGGTAATCCCATTACTCTCTTGCCTAATTTTATCTATCTCCCTTTCCTTCCCATGCTCCTCCATGCAAAATCGCTTCCACCCACATGGTCTTGTGGACCTGGATCCGACGGAATCCGCTGCTTGCTGGCTAATCTCTCTGATCTTCGAGGTCCTAAAAAAACTTCTGTAGCTTCATGAAAGGAATCTAACTCATCCAAATGACCGTTTCTCCTATCTATATATTTCCCTTGCTCATGTCCTTCATAAAATTCAACTCTCCTGTTTCTCCCACCATCATTAACATTCAAAGTATTCCTATCCTTCTTTTTTATCTGATTCTCCTTATTTTTCCAAACTTTTTGAAAAGGGAGAGGATAACTTTTACCTTTTTTGTATTGTTCCATATCTCTGTATAATTTACCCTGTTTCCTCTGATATACCTTTTCAACTTTGTTTTCTATTCTTTTCAAAATTCTAAAATATAAACCCTCATATTGTTCAAAAACTAAATCATTCACAATTTCAGTTTGAGCACAGTTAACATCATTCAACATTTTCTTCAGTTGCACTTCATTATATTTTATAAGCTTCGATATTAAAGCCAGACCACAGTCATCAAAAAAAGAATAAAAATCTGACAACACATTGTCAGTATAATTAATACCAAAAGGGTATTTGTAAAATCTTAGTCCCTGAGGGACTACTTTTTTAATCAAACATTGGTGCAAATAGTTATTATCTATCTGTAAACATTTGTATTTGTATAACATTTTCTCAAAGTCAAATATCTTGTCTTGCAATGTTTCTTCTTTTCGTTTAAAAACATTTCCTTTAGATGGTTGCACTATATCACGGTCAGAGTTCAACGATTTATCAAACACATACACTTTTTCTAAAATGTCTTTGAAACTTGAAGCATGATTTTCAACCACACCAACAGGTTGCCGTGACTTGTTTGAAAATGTTGCCGTATAGTCAATAGCTTGAGCATTAAAGTTTACAGTACCTTTAGAGTTTTTGTTTAAATTAGACAGTCCCCTGTTCTCCAGGAAAGATGTTGCTCCGTTGTTACCCGACTGCTTTCCATCCATGTTGAAAGCATTTCTCTTAACCTGCATTTCTGCCCCATCGTTTCTGTTCTTTCCACCATAACTCCCTTGATCCGAGCGTGGAGATGACGTCACTGGGTGCGCTGAGGTACTGGCAACAACGTTCTCATTCTCTTTCGGTCTTGCTATGACTACACGGTCCTCTTGCGAAAATAATTCAATCAATTTTGTGAGGTCCCCTCGGAGCGTGGATAGCTCCTCTCTCAGCCGGGAAACCTCTTGTTGGGTCTGCAACAAGTTTACACTATCGTTGACCTCCACATCAAAGCCAACAATAGTGGAATCATTCATACTCCTTTCCATGTTCCAGGCACTGATAAAAAGTTATTACAGTGAATAGTCTTTAAAGCTTTTACCAGTATAGGTTGACGAAGTCCCAAAAACAGCAATACTAGTATAAAATAGACGAAACTGCAACCAAGAACAAATACGGACTCCGTACAAACAAACCGTCAGTCTTTATTACACCATTAAATCCACCAGATTGAGCGCTTTCATCTGCCCTAAGCAGATTTCTTCAGAATACTTGATATACAGTGCCTCACAGTTTTATACTGTTCTTAATTTTATAATTATTCAATGATTAACAAATTAATTAATTAAATCAATCATTCAATAAAATTACACATAATAATTAAATTTGATGACTTGTCTGGACCAAATTTAACCCTTTGGTATGCTGCTGTTTCGTTTCTCAAATCCTCTTGTTAAAGTGCTACTGTGCATATTAATAACCATAAAATATATATTTATATTATAATATAATACTGTTGCTACATAAATTATTTATTATATTGTGTTTGATAAAATACATATTATCAATACAATACATTTTACTAAAATTAAGCTTAAACTAAATTAAATTAAAATAATCAACCTCATGTATATTTCTTATAACTAAACCTTAGGTAGCTGTGCTACTAATGTGAATTGTATTGCTAAAAAATGGATGTTTTGAAAATATGAGGGGTTAAATGAAAATAAATATTTAAAATTAACCATGTTAGATAAAAATGAATGGAAGAAAGTGTGGAAATATTAAAATATACAAAATTATATATATATATTACATATTATAAAATTATTATATAAATGTTGTAAAAATATATATACATAAATTTGATAAAAATGCATAATATATGTTATATATAAACAAGTGGAAAATATATATATGTGTTAAAATATTAAAACATTTACTAGAATTGAATAACAAAGGAAATACACTTTAAACATCAAATTGAGAGAAATATAACATATTAATATACATATTTGCAAATATGGTATACTAATATTATACAGACAGTTGTCAATAAATCAATACATTAATAAATAATCGCTACTAAAATGTTGAACATTATATCTTATATTAAATATTATATATGGAGAGAACAAGTTTAAACTGAAGCAGCTTTATCAATCAATATAGCCTTGATATTGATATATTCATTGAGACCTGGCATATAGTTTGATTTAAGTCTCAACTGCCACTTAATCTCTTTCAACAGTAAGTGATTCTTTAAATCACCTCCTGGTATCCATTTTCATTAACTCTAAAATGGCAAATTTAAAATCTATAAAGCCTGCACAATTTACGAGTGTTTATAAAGGGCACTGGTCTCCTTTTTACCTTAATATCATTGATGTGCTCATAAACTCTCTCCTTTAGTGCCCTCTCGGTTTTGCCTACATAGAAGGAGGTACATGTAGTGCAGGTGGCTAAATAAACTAGCATCTTACTACTACAGTTGCCTTTACAGAAGGATACCTTACTATTAAGACAATTCATCAGTATTATATTCTCAGCCTGATTGATGTATTTACATTGTCGACAACTGCCACACTTAGTTGTACCTTTCTTTGCTTTTTTATCAAAATTGCTTCTACCTCTCTCAAATAACCTTTTAAAATTCATACCAGTCTTATAGGTCAATAATGGTTTATTCCCCACAATGTCATGGATTTCTTTGTTGGTCTTTAATATAGACCAATTTTCTTCTAAAATTCTGGTAAAATTGTCCAAAAATTCATTGTACTCTATAATACATGCTTTAGAAAAATCATTAGTATTGGTACTTGAATATTCTTTATAGGTTAACTTTTGTCCTAACAAGGGCTTGTATTTCATACCCCATCCAGAATAAACCTCATCCAATATTTCACCAACTAATTCCCTAGGATAACCTCTTTCTAAAAATATTTTCATCAAGAATCTAAACTCATCCAATAAATCATCACGTTCAGAGGTCATTCTTACAATCCTTACAGCCTGTCCTTTGATGACACTTCTCTTTTGGTGAAATGGGTGTAGGCTATTATAATGTAGGTAAGAATTGCACCACGTATCTTTACGAAAAACATTTGACTTAAAACCTTTTTCTTTTTTACTTAAAATGATATCCAGGTAACTAATACTCTGGTCCTGAACTTCATGGGTAAATGACAAAAAATTAGTAGTTCCATTAATATATTTCATAAATTCCTCCAGCTTGTTTTCATGATCATCCTCCCAAATAAGGAAGATGTCATCCAGAAACCTCAGATATACCTTAATATTCTTCCTAAATATACTTGGAAAAATATATTTTTCCTCCCAACCAAGGAGGACAAGATTTGCATATATGGGGGCACAAGCTGCCCCCATAGCTACTCCAGTCAATTGCCTATAATATTTTCCCAGGAAGGTTATAAAATTATTGTCCAATACCGTTTCTGTCATTTCCAATAGTAATAATTTTGTATCTGTGGAAGCCTCTAAATATTTATAGACAACATTCTCAAAATATTCAAATCCTTCAACCCTGGGAATACAGGTAAAGAGATCCCTGATGTCCACAGTAACCAGTTTACAAGTATCTGACCAGGTTTCCTTTTTAATTTTACCCAAAAAATCCCATGAGTCTTGAACTAAATGTTCCTGCTCTTTTACTACATTTTTTAATGTTTGATCAATGAAGACTGCCAAGGGGTGTGTCTTAGAACTCTTAGCTGAGACAATGGGACAGAAGGGAGGTTTCAATATATTTTTGTGAATTTTAGGAATTCCAAAAAATTGGGATATGCGTGGATGTTTTTGTTTTAAAAAATTATAAATCCCAATTTCTATCCTATTTTCTGTAAGGTATTCTTCCAATAATGAATCTATCCTTCTATAAGCTGTTTGGATCTCATTAAATGAAACCATTATATAAGTTTCCTTATCAGTCAACATATTAAGTAATGCTTCATTATATGCTTCCTGCTCAAAAATAACCACACCCCCTCCCTTGTCTGGTTGCATAAACCTCAAATCCACATTTTCCCTTAGGGAATTAAGAAGTTTAATTTCAGTTTGTTTTAAATTATTATTTGTAAACCTTTTCTGATTTTGACTATAGGTCTCATAAACTTCCTTAGTTACTACACTCTCAAACATATTAATAACCGGATGTAGTGGGGGGTTGTAAATACTACTCCTTTTTAAATTTTGAGAGGTAGTAACTATGCTACCCATAGAATTACTGCCCTGTGGGTTTCTATTGTTTTTGTTGAAAAATTGTTCCTGTTTATTAATTAAACTTAAATTCAACTTCCTCAAATATACTTTCAGTTCCAACAATATATTTGCTAAATCTCCAGGGGTCGACCTCACAAACTTAAATCCTCTTGAAAACAATTCAAAATGTTCTTTTTCCAGCTTCAAATTCGTATAATTGTGTATCTTATATCCTTTATATTGGAAGGTAATCCCATTACTCTCTTGCCTAATTTTATCTATCTCCCTTTCCTTCCCATGCTCCTCCATGCAAAATTGCTTCCACCCACATGGTCTTGTGGACCTGGATCCGACGGAATCTGCTGCTTGCTGGCTAATCTCTCTGATCTTCGAGGTCCTAAAAATACTTCTGTAGCTTCATTAAAGGAATCTAACTCATCCAAATGACCGTTTCTCCTATCTATATATTTCCCTTGTTCATGTCCTTCATAAAATTCAACTCTCCTGTTTCTCCCACCATCATTAACATTCAAAGTATTCCTATCCTTCTTTTTTATCTGATTCTCCTTATTTTTCCAAACTTTTTGAAAAGGGAGAGGATAACTTTTACCTTTTTTGTATTGTTCCATATCTCTGTATAATTTACCCTGTTTCCTCTGATATACCTTTTCAACTTTGTTTTCTATTCTTTTCAAAATTCTAAAATATAAACCCTCATATTGTTCAAAAACTAAATCATTCACAATTTCAGTTTGAGCACAGTTAACATCATTCAACATTTTCTTCAGTTGCACTTCATTATATTTTATAAGCTTCGATATTAAAGCCAGACCACAGTCATCAAAAAAAAGAATAAAAATCTGACAACACATTGTCAGTATAATTAATACCAAAAGGGTATTTGTAAAATCTTAGTCCCTGAGGGACTACTTTTTTAATCAAACATTGGTGCAAATAGTTATTATCTATCTGTAAACATTTGTATTTGTATAACATTTTCTCAAAGTCAAATATCTTGTCTTGCAATGCTTCTTCTTTTCGTTTAAAAACATTTCCTTTAGATGGTTGCACTATATCACGGTCAGAGTTCAACGATTTATCAAACACATACACTTTTTCTAAAATGTCTTTGAAACTTGAAGCATGATTTTCAACCACACCAACAGGTTGCCGTGACTTGTTTGAAAATGTTGCCGTATAGTCAATAGCTTGAGCATTAAAGTTTACAGTACCTTTAGAGTTTTTGTTTAAATTAGACAGTCCCCTGTTCTCCAGGAAAGATGTTGCTCCGTTGTTACCCGACTGCTTTCCATCCATGTTGAAAGCATTTCTCTTAACCTGCATTTCTGCCCCGTCGTTTCTGTTCTTTCCACCATAACTCCCTTGATCCGAGCGTGGAGATGACGTCACTGGGTGCGCTGAGGTACTGGCAACAACGTTCTCATTCTCTTTCGGTCTTGCTATGACTACACGGTCCTCTTGCGAAAATAATTCAATCAATTTTGTGAGGTCCCCACGGAGCGTGGATAGCTCTTCTCTCAGCCAGGAAACCTCTTGTTGGGTCTGCAACAAGTTTACACTATCGTTGACCTCCACATCAAAGCCAACAATAGTGGAATCGTTCAAACTCCTTTCCATGTTCCAGGCACTGATAAAAAGTTATTACAGTGAATAGTCTTTAAAGCTTTTACCAGTATAGGTTGACGAAGTCCCAAAAACAGCAATACTAGTATAAAATAGACGAAACTGCAACCAAGAACAAATACGGACTCCGTACAAACAAACCGTCAGTCTTTATTACACCATTAAATCCACCAGATTGAGCGCTTTCATCTGCCCTAAGCAGATTTCTTCAGAATACTTGATATACAGTGCCTCACAGTTTTATACTGTTCTTAATTATATAATTATTCAATGATTAACAAATTAATTAATTAAATCAATCATTCAATAAAATTACACATAATAATTAAATTTGATGACTTGTCTGGACCAAATTTAACCCTTTGGTATGCTGCTGTTTCGTTTCTCAAATCCTCTTGTTAAAGTGCTACTGTGCATATTAATAACCATAAAATATATATTTATATTATAATATAATACTGTTGCTACATAAATTATTTATTATATTGTGTTTGATAAAATACATATTATCAATACAATACATTTTACTAAAATTAAGCTTAAACTAAATTAAATTAAAATAATCAACCTCATGTATATTTCTTATAACTAAACCTTAGGTAGCTGTGCTACTAATGTGAATTGTATTGCTAAAAAATGGATGTTTTGAAAATATGAGGGGTTAAATGAAAATAAATATTTAAAATTAACCATGTTAGATAAAAATGAATGGAAGAAAGTGTGGAAATATTAAAATATACAAAATTATATATATATATTACATATTATAAAATTATTATATAAATGTTGTAAAAATATATATACATAAATTTGATAAAAATGCATAATATATGTTATATATAAACAAGTGGAAAATATATATATGTGTTAAAATATTAAAACATTTACTAGAATTGAATAACAAAGGAAATACACTTTAAACATCAAATTGAGAGAAATATAACATATTAATATACATATTTGCAAATATGGTATACTAATATTATACAGACAGTTGTCAATAAATCAATACATTAATAAATAATCGCTACTAAAATGTTGAACATTATATCTTATATTAAATATTATATATGGAGAGAACAAGTTTAAACTGAAGCAGCTTTATCAATCAATATAGCCTTGATATTGATATATTCGTTGAGACCTGGCATATAGTTTGATTTAAGTCTCAACTGCCACTTAATCTCTTTCAACAGTAAGTGATTCTTTAAACATTAAATATCAAACCAAATACCTCCTTACTAGGGGACCTCAATCACCCAAGTATTGGTTGGCGCACTAACACCTCTAAACATAATTATGCTCAGTGTCTCCTAGACTTTATTAATACCAATGCATTGGAGCAAATCGTAAAACTATCAACTAGAAGCTCTGATATCCTTGACCTGGCTTTACCAACCTATCCCCTGCCTGCACCCCACCCTGCATCTCCACATCCCTTGCAAAGTCTGACCACATATTAGTCATCGTCAATGCCAGTACTTGTGATATCACCCCCCCCCCCACCAAAGCTGGATCATAGCCAAATGGGATCCTAGGGAGGGTAATGGATTAGGGCCACTACATACACACACACACACACACACACACACACACACACACACACACACACACACACACACACACACACACCAGCCCCCCCAGCTATTTCAGTGTCCCATTACTTGACTATTTCTTCCCAGTGACCATGAACACCGTTCAAACTGCTCTGTGTGCATACTGTTGTCTTCTTTACTTCTACAATGATTACAGATATTTGGATTTAATTTAAAACTTTTATTTCAAATTGTATAGCACAAACAATGATAGGCATTTGCTAAACAAAAGAATACAGTCTCACAATGAAAACAGACTTAGCACAAACAGTAAAATTCTCTGCCCTTGAAACTCATTCATTGAAATGGCATTGAAACCCACATACAAAGAAAATGCATCTGGCCGGTGGCAGATAAAGTTTACCTTTGGGCTTTTTGCAAACCATAGGCCCCTTACACATATGTTTAGGACTGAACATACATGCATGTGTTCTTTGATTCACCTTCCTGATTATATTAAATTATATTTCTTGTATAATACAGCACTACTTGTTAGACTATGTTTCAAATTTGTAGTCTTGAACATTTTTTCCAGTAAGCAGTAAAACAGAATGTATGAACCAATAATGACAAAACTGCCCATTTCAGAACATTTTAACCATAAAGGGCCACTAAAAGTTCTGTCATTACAATCCACCAAAATCAGTCAATATGTTCAATCTCTGCAGAAGTAAAAGTCATCTGAATAATTCCACATTAAAGAGATCTGTAAGTAATGAAGATTGTTTCTAGCAAACAACTTTATATTTCAGTGTTTTATTCTTAAAATTCAGTGCATGCTGTTGTTGAAGAATAACTTGCCTATGTTATTACATTAAAAAATGGTAATATTACAATAGGGAATGGATGCAAACTGTTCATAGTTACTAGGCGTCTCATCCAAAGGGAGACAAACTCAGGACTGCAGCACCCTCCCCCAAAAGTACAACACAGTATCAGCAATCCATCTATATACCGTGGAAGTAGAACCCGCAGCTTTCTGCATCAAAAGCAATTATGCTACCTGTTATGCTTCTAACACTGCTTTCAAATTCTATAGCACAATAGTGATGACCATTTGTGAAAAAAATAGTTGCACACTGAAAACAGACTTAGCATGAGCAGCAGTAAACTTCATTCCCTTGAAGCTCACAAGTCCTTGAAAATGCTCTAAAGCTCACAATTCTTCGAAAGTGCACTAAAACTAGCAATACTTTCAAAATGCACTGAAAATCAATTCTTTGAAAGTGCACGGAAACTCAATTACATGAAAATGTACTGAAACTCGATTTTTTTGTGTAGTTTGGTAGTTGGTGTAGAGGATTCAGGCTCTTGTCTCCTGCAACCAAGGTACAGAGTTTGAGTCTAACCAAATTAACTAACCTGCCATCTCTAACCAGGGCATTGCATACACACACAGCAAGTGTGTTTCTAGGTCTTGTATTTAAATGTGGAAAAGAAGAAACAAGTAACAGGTATGTGCGTTGCACACTGATGCAGAGGGTGTTCGTAATGAAGAACACCCTTAAAGAACACATGTAATTTTTTTTATTAAAGAAGTAAATGTTGTGACAACTCCCCATCCAGCAGGTCTGCTCCCGGCCAGTGGGGAAGCCTCCCAGCCAGTAGGTCCTAGGTGACTGCCTAGGCCACCTAGTGCAGGATCCGTCTTTGCCCACCACAAAATTAGACCATCTTTAGGGACTTTTCAAGGCAAACCAACTTTAGCTTGCAGAGGACATATGCTAAATTCCCAGCAATTCTTGCAAATATACCCAACTGAGAGGGCTGCTGCATTGACCTCTGATTTTACCAGCACCTGAAAAGTTACACAGAAAAGTCCATACCCATCCAGCCTAAAAACAAATGTAAATTCAGGAACAAAGCTCTCTGGTGAGCTCATGTATGAAAGCAAGGAACTTAAAAAATTATTAGAAAACGTAAAGCAGAGTTTGAACTTAAGGGTAGTACAGATTCCAAAAAAGTTACAAATCATTCTTCAGCATTTCTCTCAGCGGTCCAGATTATTGCAAAATGTCCAGATTTTTACCTTTCATTTGTGGTATGTACCTCATAACATTTGTAGTTTTCCAGATCATCATTTAGGACATAAGTCAGTAAATAATGACAGAAATTTGAGTTGCAGACTTCATATTCTTCAGAAAATACATACTAAGACAAAACCTGTTATTCTAGCAACTTTCTAAGTTTGTAAGAACAATATTTACAAACTGTCCCCTTTTTCCTCCCATTATTTTTGGTTTTGTCCAGATTTCTTGTGCTAAGAGGGTGACAGGTATGTTCTTCAGTTATGTCGGAGAATTACAGAATAATGTCTAGCACTGCACCAAAATCACCCATAATAATATTATCCATTCTAACCCAAACAATATAGCTAATATATTAGTAGACACATTTAGTACTAAATTTACTCCTGCTACCTACATTGTTGTCCCCACTATTCCTGACAGTTTAGCTTCACTTGTAATCACTCCGCTTCCCTACCCTGCCCCCAAATTCCACCCAACCCCACTACTTCTACATTTCAACACCACAGGCTCCTCCCACTACACCTTTACTCCAATAAAAAACATCCCACACCCCCATCTCCACCACCCCCAATCAACCAATATTAGCCCATCCCTATCCTAATTCTAATCTTCACCCTTTTCCTTGCTCTCTCTCAAATGCTAATGTTATATTGATATTGCTATTATACTCACTCCACCACTTGCATGTCACTCCCACACCTCTATTTCTTTCCTTCTTGCTCCACGCCTACCTATAGTTTTTATCTTTCCAACAATTTCTCTCTTGCTAGTACCTGCTTACCCCCTCCCACTATCCACCTTAATACAATACTCCAACTGCCTTCTTTCATCACTGCAGTCTGTCATTTACCTGTCTCACCAAAATCATATCACAACATGTTAGCCAACTTCCTCCTACCCCCTTTCTCCTCATCCTCTCATGCTTATCTTCTTTTCACAATAAACTATTCTATTTGTCACGATCTCCCACTCTTTCACATGATACTCCATCTTACAATACTATCCTGCCATTTCCAATCTCTCCCTCACTCTATAATACCTCCTACACTCAGTTTTACAAATAAAACATCTCAGCCATAGACCATCTACCCCTTAATATATGTTAAAAACCTCTAAACACTACTTATATTTTAATAAACCTAATCCTCTTTTCTCAACCCTCTTGCTTGATGGAGACATCCACCTCTATCTTGGCCCTTCCCCCATCACTGCTCCCACTGCCTCCACCTCACCCACGGTAAATCAACAACCCTCTTATCTAACAAAACACATCTCTATCTACTCCATAAACCTACAAAGCCTAACCAGTAAAATAACTGAGTTACACACTTGGATAGCCCATTATTCTCCTCACATCTTAACATTTTCCAAAACTTGGCTCAAACCTCATATCTCCAATTCCGAAATCTTATCCCCCGGCTATAATATCTTCTGTCATGACAGACTATCCAAAAAAGGAGGAGGTGTTGCTATCTTGTACTCAGAGCTACTTAATCTCCACCCCCCCTCACTTTTAACCAGCCGAGCGTATCATTCTCAACTGTCACCTCAACTCACACAAAAAATTTGCTATTGTTGCCATATATATTTCTCCTGGCAACAATATACCTATTCTATAATCCATTCTAGCCTGGTTTCCCAACACTTACCCTATGAGACAATCATACTAGGTGATGTCAACATTGACTGGAATAAACTGTCTCTAAATTCTCCCACTCTTAGCATCAATCTCTCTGGTTTCAGACAACTTAATCACTAACTCCATCTGTATTAACAAAAACACCTCCTCAACTCTAGATTGAATACTAGCATCCAATCCTAATCACTCCCAAAATCATACCACTTTACTTGACTCATTAAGTGAGCCCCTTCCCACCTTCATTCAAAGGTTGCCTTTCTGTTCCACCAAAACCCACCTCTGTAGAGAATGCTGGAATCTGGCTAGCTTTAATGAAGACACCTTTAACAACCAACTCTCTCTAGTTAATTGGTCATATCTCTATAACCTTCCTCTAAACAATGCTGTTCTTGACTTCAACAATACTTTCCTTAACATACTAAACAACCTAGCACCTGTCAGAAAAACTAGAGTCAAAACAAATCCCACTCCCTGGCTCACCAAGGACACCCTCTCCTTAATGAAACTTAGAGACAGTACTTGGAAGCAATGGTTAAAGTCAAAATCTTCCTCTAGCCTCCTTAAATTCAAAGAACTAAGAAACCTCACCAAAAAAAAAAAAAAAACATTATTCAGGACAAGAAAAGATTCTATTAAAAAGCCCAATCTACACACCACTCAAACCTTAAACAAATTTGGCACACCATGAACAAGATTTTTTACCCAGGGAAGCCTACCACTCCAAACCCTTTCCCCAATAAGACACCAATTGAAACTGCCACTTTACTTAACACTTACTTCATAGAATCCATATGTAAACTAACCCCCTGACCTAACCAAAACATTATCTCTCACCACCTCCAGCACCTGCCTCTCCACTGCCTTTTCCCTAGTACCCAGCTCCACAGCCTATATAAAATCCCTCTTACTGGAACTTAAACCATGTTCTCCAGCCTTTAACAAACTACCCCCACAATTTCTCAGACTTGCAGCCAGTGCTATTGCATATCCCATCTCTATCCTTATAAACTGCTCTATCAAATAATCCACTGTCCCTGACATCTGGAAATCCTTCTACACTATTCCACTTCACAAAGGAGGCAACTCCACAGAACCCTCCAATTATTGGCCAATAGCCATCCTCTCCCCTCTCTCAAAAATCCTACAGAAATGCATTCATAGACAACTTCTCAAATACTTTCTTCAAGAAAACCTCTTGACCCCTCTCAACATGGCCCTCCAATCCTTCACCTAGTCTGTTGCTGAGGCATTTGACACCATCTCATACCCTAAGCTCCTATCTAAATTAACCGATCTCAACCTCTCCTCCTCCACTATTCTCTGGTTCTCTAGCTATCTTAACAACAGACTACAATATGTTAGATGGCAAACTCCCTGCTCTCCTTTCCTGTCTGTACAAACAGGAGTCCCTCAAGGATCCATCTTAGGGCCTCCACTCTTTAATATCTTTACAATCTATGCTCAGCCTACTGCACATCCTCACTGATCCGATATGCAGACGATTCCACTCTTGTTACCCGCTCTGATAATCTCACTGATCTCCACACCCTCACTCAGAGTTCTTTCTACTCCATTGAACACTGGCTGATTAATAACCAACTCATCCTTAACCCTTAAAAAATGAAATTACTTCTTTTTCTTCCTAAAACTTTGTCCAAGCTTAGTGCCTCCTTCTGTTTCTCTTCCCTAGACAACGCAATCATACATGCCGACTCCCAAAATAAACTCCTAGGCATTACAATAGACAACCAACTAAAATGTGACCTTCACATCCAGCATTGCATCAAAAAAAAAAATCAAAAACTTGGTCTACTGTATAGAAAGAAAAAAATATCTATCCACTACCTTGAGGACATCTCTTGCCCAGGTTTACCTTCTCCCCTGCCTACTGTACTCATCCCCAATATTTATCCACCTCCAAGCCAACCTTATAGCCAAACTTGAACAAACACAACCAAATTGCTAGATTTGCCTGTAACCTGCCTTATAAATCTCACCACTGCCTCGCTCTTAAACAATTACACTGGCTTGAATTCCCTCAACTGCTCCAACTATCTCAGCTACAACTTGCCCATACACTAAATAACAAACTCTCAGACTACCCCTCTCTATCCACTCTTATATCCCTCTATATATCTACACATCCTCTCCACGGCTCAGAACAATTCCTGCTCAACACCTACAAACCAAAGAAATCAACACGCAGATTGCTCTATAAATCCTCAATATCCCATAACTGGAACAAACTCATCAGTAATATACACTCTGTCAAATCTACCTTGTTCTTCTAAAATGAACTAAAAACCACCTTGCTAATTCACCTTCCTGCTCTTGCTACCACCCTACCTAACTCATACTCCCTTAATGTGCCTTTACTATGTATTCCTTTTCTTAAGAAAATTTAGCAAATAATGTACAACCTCTCTCACTCTACTAAACATTTGTGGACTTTAATTTCACCGTCTTTCTCCTCCTATGTAATTAACTCCTTGCGTCTCTCTCACTTCTTATCATTTCCTTATGCTTTAATCTCTTCTATACTTCTCTGTCTTTATTCCAACCTCACCACTGATGCTTTTTTCTTGTTCTATCTATTCAACCTTGCAACTATTAATCAGGTATAATTTTCTGTGTTTTTTGCTATGTCAGTTTGAAAACTGATTATTCTTTTGACCTTGAGCACATACATTTTTGTACTCTGTGTTTTTACTGTATTTTCTCCATTTTGTACTCGCTCTTTTGTATAGTGTATGTATGTCTGTTATTATATCTTATTAATATTTTGTGTGTTATTAATATAATGTATTTTTGTGGAGCTTTTCTCCTCGGGTCTCCACTGAAAATGGGTCTTTGGCCCAGTTGGACCAACCTGGTCAACAAAAGACAAATAAGTAAAATAAATAAATAAAATAATCACTTTGCAACATGTCTTAGAATCCCTGTCAAATGCAAAAAATAATATTTCCATATGATCAGACAACATACCAGGCTGCATTCTCATCAGTATCAATTATACACTATGTGAGCCTTTTCAGGGCTGGGGTTTGGCATAATAATTACAGTGGTTACCTAAAAAATAAGAGGTACAGGGTTTGATTCTCACCAAGGGAAATTGGATACTCTTAAAATAGTCCCCAGTTGCAGCTAGCCTAGTACCAATCTATAAGCCAGTTGACTTAAGCTGTTCGACCTCAGCCTATGTGCAAGGTGTGTTTCCGATGCCTGAAGAATAGCCACTGTGACTCCCCGACACAAGTGTGGCCCCTGTCTAGACTTGGGTAATTATAGACCCATCAGCCTCACCAGCCTTATATGCAAAGCCATGGATTGTGTTATGCAGATATAGCCAACTTAACTTATCTAGATCACAGTCAGTTTGGTTTTGTGAAGGGCGAGTCCAGTCTCCTTAACCTAGAAAGCTTCTATGTAAAGATTACAAGAGCTGTGGACAGAGGACACCAAAGAAAACCAAGGAAGAAGATAAATAGTCTGAGAAACTAGAAATGGCCACTGCAGAGTCACCTATATTAGACTCTCATTGATGCAAAGTAATAGCCTGCTGAAGGTGCAAAGGTTGCCTGGAAATGTTCTTTTTATGGATGGAGGAAGGAAGAGCTAAGGAACTGATAAGTTGCTCTATGTTAAAGCCAAGAAGAAAGCCTGAAGTCCAGGTAAAATGGACGGCAGCAGCTGCTGGTAAAAAGATAAGCATCAAAAAACACTGTGACAAGCACAATATGCATGCTCTAGGGACCTAAACCTTGCCACCACAACAAACAGAACATGCTGGAGGGATAGATTCATGTCCCAGAGACTTCCCATACTCTGGAACAAACTACCTATCTATATCAAACAAAGCTCCTCATTAGCACTCTTCAAGAAAAATCTTGATGATTGGATGGGAGATAGGAAATTCACCCCGGGGATCACCTCTGTGGCTTTGCTCGACAGTGGCACAGGAAAATCATTTTCTTGGGTGGCAAAAGCCAGGGTACCTTTTTGGCTGGGCTTGTATAGGCCCTAGGGCCGATAGCCTAGTACGTACCTATGAACCTATGAACAATTACCCTAGCCCCTGAACACACTTTATAAAACTTCTCTCACAAAAATCCAATATTAGACAAAAAACAGCTGAAACTCCACCACAATTACCTTTAATAAACAACAAAACTTTCGAATAAAACTCATCAGTAGATCAGTAAAATCAAATATTAAAATAAGCAAAGTGTGATATAAGAACCATAGTCTTCCAACTGACTGAAAAGTTGTGTTACAGTTCAAAGACTTAAAATCCTAGCATAAGACATTCAACTTTTCTGAAAAAAGTACAGTTTTAGTAATAAAAATTGTGAAAGGTTTCTTCCCTAAAAGGAAGTTATCGGCTCAAAATGGAGAAATGTTAGCCAACTGCCTATCCTTAAAAGCCCACAAGAGGAGTGTTGTTTGGTGTCAGTATAGCTATAATTGGCTTGGCTCCCAAATCAATGATTTTCTTTTGCTCTGCATAAGCTCTAAATGGTCTGGGCATGTGGAAGGTGCCCTTAATCATTTAAAGCTGTCTGTCTGTTATAATCTAGCTAGGATATAACCCATATAGCTAAACTTGCTGCAGCAGTGATCAGATGATGAACATATTTCCCGCTACAGCCCTTCGTCTGTAAGTTGGACAGTCAGTGATAATGTAGTCATGTAACTGACATACAGTATCTCCTCACAACTCCAATTAACTCAGTGCAAAAAGCATATAACAACATTAGAACGAGGAAGGAGATGGGTGAACCATAGACATCCCTTAATTTAATTTCCTGCAGAAGCACTTTGCAGTTTCCTGTAAAGTCAGTCTGACTTTTCATGGCTATGAATACTGTTATAATTCAACATGCTTCTATATGTATGGAGTTTGTAGTCTGCCAAAGTATTTTCCACTTTGCTAATACAGAAAATCATCCTCTTTATATCATTTAACTTTTGTTAATGTCAGTGTACCACGCAATTACCCTATATATGTCATTGTTTTCCCAGCCCTTACCTTTAGCACTGTACCTGTAATGCATTAAAAAGTAACCTTCATGACAATGTGTCTTTCTTTCTTACTTGTTTGTCCAAAACTGTGTAAACAGCAGCATCTCCAACACATATTTCCAAACCTGCAAGTGCATATTCATTCATGTGCAGAAGAATGTATTATTTGTAGCCTTACTTTTATAGTGACTGCCTTTTGAGTAATATTATATATACTAAGTTGCTTAGAGTTATTTCTATTAAATTAATGGGAAATGGTTCAGTATTAGTAAGCCTGTACTTTTCAGAGTTAATGGAATTCAGGAAGTACAAAGAAGGATTTTGCATCTTTATGCAAGTAGTACATACCTAGCAAAATGAAACATCCCAGTAATACCCTAGACAAATATAAAATTATAACGTGCATTCTGACAGACTCTGAGAGACAAATATGGATCTAAGTAGTGACATTGTAGCATACTAGCATTTTAACATTTCAACATTATATATTCAAGATTGCGACTTTCAGTATACTACTATTCAGGGTTAGTAACCCATGTAGCCAACAAGTGCTAGGTGCCATTCTGTTACAGGAGGGCAGATCTGTTGTCTACACCTGTAGGACATTGACAGATGTTCAAACATGTGATACATAAATGGAGAAAGAATGCGAAGACTAGTCTTTGTATGCCAAAATTCCTGCAATTATATTTATGGCAAGAGTATTATAGTAGAAAATGCATATAAACCACTCCAAAGTATCTAAAAAAAAAGTCATTGTACAAAGCTCCAGCATGTCTGCAAAGGATCTTGTTATCTTTGCAGAAGTATACCTCACAAGTATAATATAAACCAGGGAAACTCATGCATGTTGCAGATACTCTAAGCCGGGCTTATGTTAGATTTGGAAGCGGTGCGGATTGCTCCACAATTAACCAGTGAAAGCAGCAAAGCTACAATAAATGAAAGGTTACAGTTAAGATGGCTTGGGGCTATGGTTGTTCAGAGATGTCATTATGACAGGATAGCTTGATAGGATGACGCTACTATATCTCTTCATTACACCACATTTTCTATTTAGATATGAACTGCCATGTATAGAAGAGCAGCTACTCAAGGGTGATAAAGTGTTTTCCTCATAAATTTATATGACAAAATGTTGGCAAACCTTCAGGTAAAAACATAACAAAATGCAAGAATTGCAAATATTTTGCCATATACAATCAACTATGACTGTGCAGATGGAACAACTGACATTGGCTTGTGAGATTTTTTACATGGTCAGAACCCAAGGAATAACTCATATCAAATGATATGACCTCCTTACCATAGCTTAAACTGTAATAGACTTATGTCAGTACAATAATCTATATGCCTGTGTTGATTGTTAGTCAAAAAACTAGACAGTGAAAGATAATAGCGTGGGATGAGGCTAAGCAGAAGTTTGAACTGCTGGTTAGAGATTGCTTTCCCTATCAGTAATTGAGAACAGAGTGCAGGCAAAGAAAAGAGGACAGGTGAGAACTTCATAAAAGGCCAGTTTTTGTAAAGTTTTTAGTCAAGACTAGCACAGAAGGTGCTGATAAAAAGGGATAACTGGTAGGGCATATAAATTATTTTGTGATAATTATAACAATACATCAATGGAGGTTAAAAAAGATTGGGAAGAGAGAATGGAAAGACAATTTACAAAACAACTGTTGTCTTCTGTTGATGTGTACCTATATCACTGTCTAAAATCTGACTTAATAAAGATGTTTAAAAAAGTGAAGTAGCACCTTTGAAAGATTCTACTAGTCAGTCAGTGTCACTGTCCTAAAGTCTATATTTTCAAGTCCAGAGCAAACTGTATTTGATAATTGGCCACAATTTGCTAGCTAGGAGTTTCAAAGTTTTTTTTTAAGCAGTGGGAGTTTACTCATATCATGTCTGGTACTTAAAACCCAAAGTCAGATAGACAGATGGAAAAGATAATCCAAGAAGTAAATAACAAAAAGAGGAGTGGATACTCTGAAAAAGCAGATTGTTATTTGTCATTTTTTTGAATGCAGAAACATAATCATATGATGTATAGGAGTGGCACCAGCACACTTTCTTAAAGGTTAGGAGTCTGAAAGTCAAAATCCCTACATTATTTCCAGTATTAGCACTTAACAGCAAACAATCAATCAGTACTTGAATTATTTCCGGCTAGATGACAGAAGTAATTTTTTTGTGACAATTTTACTAAAAATTCAGTTTTAAAGGAAGAGGAATGAGGCAGAATTGGTCACAGCCCTGATACTGATCACAAAATCACAGCTCTTATATAATCCAGGGAAATTCCATTCACATAAAAATAATGAATGGAAGGCATATTTAAAAGCTGGCAAACTTATAGGGTATTATTCATAGAAATTGTAACCCATGCCATGAAGAAGTGTACCAAAACCCTTTGCATTTCACAAAACATGGTACACAGAGGGTTAAAAGGGTTAAACATTGTATGCAGTCTTACCCTATAGCGTAGCTATAGTACTCCAAGTGCTGAGTGCAAATACAAATGAACCACCTCCTAGTTTTATGATGTTCAAGACCACAACTCCAGAGGTGTATTAGCTGATGCCAGTGGGGTAACACATGGGACTCAGCCACAAACATATTAAGAGTGTGGTTTCTGGCAAATCATAGAGTATTGAAATCATGAAATAATGACAGATATTTGAGTTTCAGACTTTATATTCTTCAGAAAATGAATGCTAATTCAAAAACTATTATTCTAACAGATTTCTAAATTTTAAGTATCGCTCTTCATCTGTATCTGATTTTTGCCCCCCCCCCCAATGTTTTTATGTCTGTCCAGATTTATTGCAAGGAGAGGTTGAAAGGTATACTTACAGATCATATCCGATGCAATACTTTGAGTGAAGATGCTTTGAGTAGTGATCAACACAAAGTATGGATTCTTATACTGAAATGCTACTGTCTAAAATACACAAAAACTCCTTGGCATAGTAGCATGTCTATACTGGCAGTAGAGTTCCCCTTTCTGCAGGCAGCCCTGCTGTTTCACCTTTACCCATGGTGTTTATAAACTACTGGTAATGGGAGCTCAAATTGCACCAGACCACCACTGTCTAATTAATGACCCTAGGTTTACCACCATAGCTAATGTCTGTAAAATCTCTATGAATTACAGTCAGGGATAACAGTGGGGGCACAGCACAGCAATGAAAACCTATATTCACACTGTACCTCAATACATAACTTTTCATTGCTGTGCTGTGATGCAATGTCATGCAGTACATTATAATGCAGCAGCTGTTTGGCTATAGCTGGGATTTGGGGATAAACTGGGCACAGGAGCATGTAGTACATCACAATGTATTATGTGCACCTGTGTGCTTTGTAAACTATCATTAAGGAATGCAGTCCATATCTATGAATCGTGATCTCGAAAGACAGAGTAGTATGCACTGTACTTGTATCCCTCTATGGACTATACTGATGAATACATGTTTTTCAGGAGATATTACAAATAAATCCGGGATTAGAAAAAGCCTTGCTGAACTTTTCAGAGGCTATTTCTTTTTTACCATCTACTCCCGAATTCATTCTTGATATGTTGAGTCTACAGTAAGTGCTACCTTAATGTCCACTTAACAATACTGTGGATCAGAAGGGTTAATATCCAGACCAGTGACTGTAATATTCCTGGTGATTATACATTTGTAATGCAGGTGCCTCGTAAAGAAGTTACTTGTACAGGAAGTGTACACTGTGAGTAAAAGCTGTAAATGTGAGAAATTACTGTTAATTATCTTCATGATTCATGTAGTTAGCTATAACACAGTACAGCTATGATATGATATGTATAATAACTAAAATTAGCACTTGCTTTCAGGAGAAGCTAATCTTCTTTAATAAAAGGAGAAGCAGCCATTCTCACGTGACTCTTGTGTCTTCATACTTCTCTATATAATGATATGCCGATAAGCATAATTCCATTTTTCCATCCATGTTTTGACTTTGTAAATGGTTTCTTGAACTAAATGTTCTTAGTATATTTTTTGCATCTGTAAATATGTATATTTTTAGCATATCTTTGTATCTGTAAATATGTTTTGTTCATTTCTAACGTGGTCTTATTCACCCAGGCTGTGTCTGCAAATGATTCATTGAGATCAGTGTACTACCCTGATAAACAAACTCAAGCAAACAAGCCACTCAAAGATTAGTATAGTATACCTTTGTAAGGCAATAGCATGACCAAGTATGAGCCATGTGACCTTGTCAGTTGGAATGGTCTTCAGTAAACTTTTATAGTGCAAGCAGCTTCAGTGTGTGAACATTATTTGGCCATCTTGAAACTGTATATTTTACTAACCTACTTACAGTAATTAGTAGTGCTTCTGACTTGCCAGGTTAGGCTTAAATCTACTATCCATCATTCAGCAGAGAATGAACTCCCAGCAGTCTTCAAGAGTGGCTGAGTTAGGCACAGACTCCTAAGTCAAGGAGAGATAAAGATGAACACCTTTAGCATGAAAGATGCCTCCCTTGAATGGCCTCTTGAAAAGGCAACACATTATTGTATCAAGCCTTGTGGCACCTACACCTTTTGGGGTAAGAAGAATAATTCACTTCCACCACTGTGAGTAGCCTGAGAAAAATAGATAAACCAATCAAGCATGGTGTTAGATTAACCACAGTATAAGAAACTTGATCCATATCTTGTAATTGACAGTGTCAAAAGCCCCCAGGAAATCAAGAAAGACCCAAACAGAATATAAACTTTTAACAACCACAATAAGGTATATTTTAGTACTGTACTTGGATCTAAAAGCAGAATGACATGGACAAAGAGGCAATATGATATGTAGTCTGCACATAAACCACCTTCTTACCAGCCTTAGCTATAAAAGGAATAAAGAAATGTTGCAGTAATTCCTCAGAAGGTTTTGATCCAAAGAATAGTCTCAGTGAATCCAAACAGGATTATACTAGCCTAGTTGGACTGGAATGCAGCCCATAATACAGAGTGCAAAGATTAAACTACACTTATGACCTCTCATGACTCACTGCCAAAGTCAGTCCATCAATAATCATGTGACTCAAGGCTGAATCCTTCAGAATACACCATGGACACAAAATGGGGGGCGTTAAGGGGGACTGCAGTAGATGAAGCTGCATTTGGGAAGCTAGTGCATAATTATAAAGTCCTGGTTCGACTCTTGGATGTACGAAATCAACAGTGTAAGTAATAGCATAAAATATTAAGCAACTTAGACTGGAGATCAGAGTGTGACTTACTTGACCTCCTCCCAAGCATTTAAAGCATTTCAGCTTTTCAAACCACATAGGCTTGATGAGAATAAAAAGGCCAATATGTCTAGCTAATTTTGTACTTGATATTTTTCAGCATCTTATTCATTGGGTGGCATTGGAATTGAAAATGCAAAGAAATTTAGTAATGATATTATAGGACTTGGAAATAATGAAAGAAGACATACTGAGACACTTAGAAAGATGCTGCACAGGTTGAAAGGCAATGGACTTATACTTCCAATAAGGCTAAATATGTTAGATATATTCTAGGTATGGCCAGTTATCACTCTAGGTTTATAAAGTATTTTAATACAAATAGCAGGGCCAGTCACAGAGTGAAAGAAAAAAGCTGCAGCATTAGTATGGCCTGAGAGACAAAGAGAGGTGTTAGAACTATTCAGACACAGTTAAACCATGTTTTGATGCAAAGTTCCACACTGTTAAAACAGGTACAGGCTCTAAAGGAAAAGGGTCAGTTTTAAGCCATATTCAAGAAGGACAATGGCATTATAGCTTATGGAAGAACATCCTTATATGACATTGAAAAAAGATACCGATAGACTGAAAAAAAACATCTGGACATTGTCTGAGTATATGAACACTTCATATATACATCTTTTGGAAGGGCATTAGATTGCTCATAGATCATCACCCATTATAACCTTCATTTAATGAACTACAAATTATGGCCTACAATCAGACTTCAATCTTAACAGTTCATAGTTCTGTAGAGTAACAAAAAGGGCAGTATTACTGATAATTTATCCAGGCATCTTAGTTAATTCAGCAGCGATGGCTGAAAGGTTTATAATGAAACATTGTGTCTCTGTTAGTTCAGATTCAAAACATCACAAGCATTTCTAAGACTCAAATGTTCACAATACTAAGTAGTCATCATTTTATGGGGGGGTGCTGTACCCTTCAATGCGCCTGTACACCTCTGATCTCTATCAATACTACCTGTGAGAAACAGGAAAATTAAAAAAGAAAAGAAAATCACTTTTCCCTTTTCTCTCTGTGTCACACAGCCTTAAAGAAACCATTACAAATGCATTGTGACAAACCACTGTCCTGCTTACTGAGATCCCAATGGCATAAACAGTTGACTAAACATGCACAATGCTTTTGATTGTTGATAAAATACCATTCAACAAATTGTGGCATTCTTATCGACTAGTCAACTATTTATAAAAGAATACACAATTGCCTAAGTATACAATCTATAACATCATATTTCCATATACAATATGCAATTTGTATTAAGATGTTGTGCTGACTAATCAGATCAAATTGTTTTGTCCAATATTTTGTCAACTTTCTGCCAATAAATGATGCATGATATTGTCTTAGTTCTTTTCCTTATGGCTGCTACTTCCATTCGAGGCACAAAGACTGCGATTTTCTTGAAATCTTGAAAAGTTGGTGGCTCTTTATTCTTCCAGTAAGTTGTTGTGGCTTTACGTGCAATGGCAAGCAATGTCTATAATAAAAGATATTTTACTTTTGGGACACATTGTGGTATGGGTACATTAAACAAAATGAATGACTTGGTTAACTGAAAAGTATCATTAAAAATTGTTTGAAAGAAATAATTTCAAACCAATATTTATTCAGTGAATGACAATCAAACAACATGTGTTCCCAATCTGCTTTTGTATGCATTTTACATATCCAACAATCAATATATGTCTTATATATTAGTTCTAATCTATGAGGAGTTAGAAAGGATCTATGTAGGAATTTCCATGCATATAGTTTCCACTGAACTGACTTGGTGGTAAGGCTTGGTGATAAAAGGATCATTTATTTTTCATTTTTATCAGGATCCTGTTGATTAACTTGATTATAATAATTCCAATAACTATTATTGGTATAGTTCTTTGTTTTTTTGAGTATTTTATGAATTTTGGATAAATATCCTTGTCCTTTGTAAGTATTATTTATTAAAAGTATCACAAGATCTATGAACTTAGGAATATTATTTTTAAAAGTTGGTGTCATCAATTCCAGCTTATTTGTGATGTACTGTTTTATTTGTTGTATTGGTAGCCACAATTTATCATCTAACTCAAATTTCCTTTTGAGTTGATCTAGTGTGAGTGATGTATTACCACTGAGTATTTGATACCAATAAATCACTTCTTTTTCTTTAAGCTCTTTAATTACATTTGAATCAAAGGTAGTTATACATTCTTGTGTACAAGCTATAGGATGTAATATAAAAAAATATCTGGGTTCATGTTTATATATTTTCTAAACAGTATTATTGTTTCAGTAACAATTATATACTTTGTTTTTCTGGTAACTTGGCACGTAAAAATTAACTACCAATCATTAGCGGACCGGAGTTCGTCGACCCCTAACCGGGAAAAGCCGAAAGAGGCAAACAATTAACTATTATGTCATCTCTTATCACATTATAAAATACTTTTGTTGGATTTATATTATATTGTTTATGGGCTAAGTTACTAATGATATTACATATAGCTTCATGAAGTAATTTCCATTTGGCTGTATAGATTGAGTTCAGCCATAGAGCAACTGTTTTAGGAATAGATGCCAATGAATAAATCTCCATATCTGGTAGATTAATTCCACCCTTCTTCCAACCTTTTAAATTGTTAAGTGTGATTCTAGGCTTATTGTTAAAGCAAAGGAAATTCAGCATCATTTTATTGTATTGCTGTATAATTTTCTTAGTAGGAGGGATGGAAAAAGGATTGTAAATAATATAACAATTTTGGGAAAATGATTGATTTAATTATATGCAACCTATCTTCCAGTATATAAAACATCTTATTACATTTCTGCATTAATGATTTCATTTGACTTAGTATATGAATATGGTTAATTTTTATTGTTTCTTTAGTGTTGCTAGTTAGTAAGATTCCCAGCTATTTAATTTTATTATCTGGGGCTAAGTGCTTAATAAAGTCATTATTTAATTCCCTTTTATATGAGTTAGTTAATAACATTTTAGTTTTGATTTCATTAAACACAAGACCAGAAATAGTTTGAAAGAAATTCATTGTTTGGAATAATTCAGTTGATGATTTATCTTTATCAGATATTGTCAACAGGATGTCATCAGCAAATAACTATATTTTCATTTCTAAGTTATTCCCAATTATTATGCCTTTAATATTTGTGTTCATTCTAACGTAGTTAGCAAAAGGCTCAATTGCTAATGCAAACAGTAAAGGTGAAAGTGGGCATCCCTGCTTAGTTCCTTGTCTAATAGTTATAGAAGTAGAGAGATGTGACCCAATCTTAACATAGGCCAGAGAATTTTCATATAGTGTTTTAATTAAGAATGTGAATTGGTGTGAAAAACCATATTTTTTTAGTACCACCAGTAAATAATTCCAATTTATTGAATCAAAGGCGCTATTGGTGTCTAGACTCACCAGAGTCATGTCTCTCTTACTGAAATCAACATAATCTATCAAGGCAAGAATTATTTTTTATCGTAGGTGTTTCTATCTTTTATGAAACCTGTGTGGTTGTGATCAATTAATGATGGTAATCTATGTTTAATTCTCTCTGTATGTGTTGCCATAAACATTTTGTAATCTACATTTAACAATGGGCTTATAGGAAGAACATTCTGAGGCATTTTTTTCAGATTTCAGAATAGGTAAGATTAAACTATATTTCCAAGAAGGTGGAACTAATATTCCTTGTTTAACCTGGTTAAAAACCTCCAACAATAACTGTTTCGCTTCTTTGGTCAATAACTTATACATTTCTGGTATTATTTTGTCATTTCCTGGTGCTTTATTGGGTTTCAGATTTTAATTTGATTTTGCAACTTGGACATTGTTATTTCCTTGTCAATGTGTCTGCTCTGTTGTTCTTGTACCTTGAGGTTTATATTAGTCTGAAGGAAGTTTCTAATTGTTTCTTTCAATTTCATCTCTATGATGCTAGTATAAATTTTTTGATAGAGCAACTAAAATATTTCTAGTATGCTGTTTAAGTCTGAGACTTTCTTATTAATGTTGGGATTATATATTTCTTTTATTTGATTCATTTTAGTAACTTTCTTAGTTCTATTTGCCATTTTCCTTTGATTCTTCGGATTCATTGAATAAGAAATAAGTTTGATTTTTTTTTTCTAATTCTATCATTATTTTATTATGTAATATGTTAGTATATTCTTTATTTTTTATTGCTAAATCATTATTTAATTGACTATGTCCTTTTTGTATATTAAGTTTAATAATATCTATTTCCTTTTGAAGTTCGGTTAATTGATTGTACCATTGATTCCTTTTGTTTTTGTACCAAGTTAATGTTTTTCCATATATGTATGCTTTTAATGCATCCCAGACATAGATTTCTGAAGTGTCTTCATTTATGTTTAATTCAAGAAATTGTTGCAATTCTTTTATATAAAATTCTTCAAACTCTTTTAGATTCATTATTTAGGATGTTATTCTAGTGATTGTCACCTTTTCTTTGTTATGAACTTCTGCTTCAAAAGTAATTGCATTGTGGTCTGTTAATTGTCAAGAGATTACATTAACATTGCTAAGAAAGGTGGTTATTTCCTTTGATATATGTACTCTTATCTATTCTTGAATGTGTGTTATACATATGTGAAAAAAACATATAATGCAGAGAATCTTTGTCATTAACATCTTTAAGATTATATAGTTCAACAAATTCTGCTAGTGTTTTTGATGTTGCAGTTTTCCTTCTGGTATTTATAGAGTCAGTGTCTTTATCATCTAGTATACAATTGAAATCTCCAGCTATTATCAATTTCCCTTTGGAGTGCTGGATTACTTCTTCTAACTGTTGTTTAACTATACTTACACTCAACCCAGGTATCCAAAAAAAAGTTAATAAAAGTATACTGTTTACCATTTATTGAGATAGTTGACATGCAAAGCATCCCAGATTTATCTTGATATGAGCTTATTATTTTTGGCATAATGACAGAATTTTTCCATAAAACGTCTGGCATTATTGATCACCTGTAATCCTCTGTGATTTACCAGAAAATCACAAATTTTGTAAGGGATGGAACAAAAACATGAGAAAATAGAGGGTTATGCTTCTATTACAGCCTTTCATCTGTCTCTACTACTGAGGTACTGACAGGGCTCTTTCAGGCACCACATTCTGACCTGCTCTGTTATATTGGAGCAGCAACTCTTTCAGAAGTGGAAGCTGACCTTATCCCACACAGAAGTACCTTCTAGGCATTCCCAGGATACACTGGGTCTTTCATAAGTCTGGTGTTTGACTACACTTTTCTGCTGATGACCAAACCAGTGTGCTCCTGTCTCACTCCTAAAATGCAAGCTTCATTTTTTTTTACTTTATATGATTGAAAATCAAGCTATCCTCTATCCAGATAAAATCATACAGCATGGTAATAACTCTTCAACTCATACCTCCCAAGCTCTGCTCCTCCTTCTCTCCTGGTTAACCTTCATACCTTCCTAATTTCTCTCATATGCTTAGATTATAAATGTAACTAAACAGTGACATCCAGCCATTATGCTGTATTCCTGTCTTTCTCTTGAAAATTTTTTAACAGTTTTGCTGTCTTTACTGAATGATACCTGTTTTGACTGTAATACTACCTGTTGATTGTTATACTACCTGTTGATTGCAATGCAAATATTTTTATTGTAATTCTCTATGTAATATAAATTTGTATTGTGGAGCTTTTCTCCTCGGACCTTCACTGAAAATGGGCTCTCGAGTACAGTGGACCTCCCCGGTCACCAAACTGGAATAAATAAATAAATAATGGTAGCAGTTGTAGCTGCACAGTCTTGTGCCTGAAGGAACACTTTGGAGAGCTTGAGCTTGTCCTTTTAAAACAGTCATTAATGAAGCTCAAGTTACCTAATTTTCTTGGACTATCTGTGTGGCATCCATGAATAATTGCTCCCAGTATGATCTGTTATATGGTGCACAGATTGTCTTGGGACTTTTGTATGTTACTGGTAAATAACTTGTTTTTTAAGTGTTAACTGTGCTTAAGTGTTATTGTAAGCACCAGAATATATTCTATATAACCATTTTGCATATTTACAACTTACTTGGCAAGTTGATACAAAGTTACAAAGCAAACAAAGCAAAACTGATTTTAATGCAAAAAATGAATGCATCCTGTATTTTTTCAATCAAAACTAATGACATACTGCTATGAATGTAACTTTTGATGAAGTGCCAGAAAATGTAAAGTTCAACTAGCTTCATACATTGTACAAATGCTCATTAAATGAAATGCTTTAAGAGCTCATCTTAAACATTAGACATGTCAGACTTAACAAAATACATAAGGGCCAGAGTTATTTGTCTTTAAATGTAAAATAATCAGATATAAATGTGGCATACAGTCAATTTAAATGCGAAAAGCACATTGTACAGTGATAAGTAAAATCCATTTTGATAAACTATGAGGGGGGGGGTTAGAAATTACAGAAGCTTTGAGAAAGACTGTTTCATGCTGGCAAAATCATTTCCTGTTTGTTGGATCTGTGTTACAGAGAAGCAAACAAAATACTCCCTCTATTCTGTTATGTACATTGAGTGGATCGTGTTACTTGGTTGGTGCTGCAGTTCAGTAACTTTGATTTGTATTGCTGTATTAAACATTTTACTAATATTTATTTTAAATTCTGACATAATGAAAGAATACAAATTAGGGAATGATTTGATTATTTGTAGCCCATTACAATTTGTTGATTATGGTGTTTGCCAAGGTTTGTAGTGTAGTGGTACAAAATGGCAACTCTGCATGAAGTGCTTGAACGATTCAGAACATTAGCACAAGACAAATATTCAGGAGTTTAACAGTTTGTGAATTTTTGGGCTGTAATTTTTTTTTAATTCTATTTGGAAATTGGTATAAAACTGTGCAAAAAAGACCAAGCAAAGCACTCTGGTTGGAATTTGATTCTATGTAGGCCAGTTCCAAGAAAATAAATTCACTCCATCCTAATCAGTTGACATCTAATCACTCAACAGCAGCAATATTCAAAAATAACAGAACACAAATGTTTCATCTGGTGGTGAGGTTACTCTCCCATTTCCCATTTGGAAACTATGTCTCTGTACCCCAGTAATGTTATATTATAATTTTAAAGTCACCATTGCCCAGTGGCGGCTGGTGACTTCAAATTAAAGGAGGGCTGCAGGAGACAGCTGAATGGGTGGGGCCAATGGGAAGGGGTGCGGCCAATTAGAAAGTGGTGTGGCTATGCTCAAAACCATAACAACTGGAACTTTAAATAAATGCACTGCCCTGGGTGCCAGACAGTCATTACAAGAGTCCAATCAAGACAAAATGAAGTGTAGAAGAAAAAAATATTTCAATGCATTGGCTACATGACAACTTACTTAATATCCAGATGGAAACAGGTTGTGAGGCATGAAAAAATAAATTACTTTTTAAATACATTACTGGAATGCCAGTCAAAATCAAGTATAAAAAAACAAGCAGCACTCAACTCGAACCACTACTCCTTGCACTGCAGTTCTAATTATAATTTATATTCAGCTTTATAAAATTACCAAGTAACATGCTGAAAGTAGCAATCTCTGTGATACCCCCACTTGTAAAAATGTTTCTTATCCAAAAAAGACCTGCTGCCTGACACAACTATCTACTTGTTTCATGGGGAAGACATGATCAAAGTAAAACATGAACAGCAAACAAGAAACAAGCTCAAGATAAATTGCTTAAAGGATTCCTGCACAAGTTATGGACCACACATGATAGATTGGCATTCTGTTTAGTTTACGGGTAAGCCTGCAAAGATGACCGCAAGTCTCCAACAAAAGATAAATGCAAGTCTCCAATAAATGTAATGAGCTTCTGAAAATACTGTAATCCTGTCCTTTTATTACAAATAGTGTCATATGCATTTCAAATCCCAAGGCTTATACATTATCTAGTTATGTAAATATTCTCTGCATGGCAACAATGAAAAGGCTTTCAATGCTGGTAATTCTTTAACAGTATGCTTATTAAAGCTTACTTGCATCTTACAACCTCCGACAAGCTTACCTGATGGTCATTAAATCATTGCTACTTAAACAGAGCAACAGGGCATTGTGACAGCATGCATTTCCTGAATAATAAGAAGCATAAATCAACAGTATAAAAATATTACAGAAAACCAGAACATTCTGCAAAAGCAAGGACAGATGAAAAGCCACGGTCGTACTTGTGGTCTACCTTGGATGGGGGAATACTCTGCACACTTACACTGCATAACTGCTCCTTGCCTTCCTTGGACACATCCAGAGCCACTACAATGGAGAGTGGGGTGCAAACAAGTATGTCACAATTTGAAATGTCTCTGGCTGACAGTGATGGCTCTGACACTCATACCTCTCAACTTCAGAGCAAGAAATCTGGACAAAGCCATACATAGAACTAGAAGTGGGACACAGGCCCAAAAATAAGGACAATTTTTAAATATTGCTCTTATTAACTTAGATAATAGAACAGTAGTAGGTCTTGCATTAGTACAAATTTTCTGAAGGGTATGAAATCTGAAACTCAAATGTCTGCCATTATTTTCTAACTTCAATCTTTAATGACTTGCCACTAAGTTGCCAGAAAACCACAATTTTATGAAAAAACAGACCAAAAATGTGATGCAAAAATATAAAGTTGCCACACAATACAGCTGGGAACCTGTCTAAAAGGGACACCTTTTTAATATTAACACTGTTAAATTGAGCAGCTAACAAAATAAGAGCATCTACATGCATTTCTGAAATAAAAGTAATCTATAACTCTGATCATTACAGTTATATATAATTGTAAACCCTCCATGTTTTCTTCCAAAATTGCCATTTTGAGGAGGGATTATTAGGGGAGAGCAACATTTTGAGCCAAAATTGGGGACAATTGAGAGGTTTGGATATTCTTAATTCTACAAAGCGATTTGCACGTACCTCTCAACCTCTTAATGCAGGAAATCTGGACAAGGCCAAATATATTGGGGGAACATACAAACACTAGTAAAAATTGCTCTTGTATAAACTTAAGACAGTTGATAGAATAACAGGTCTTGCATTAGCATGCATCTTTCTGAAGGTTATGACGTCTGAAACTCAATGTCTGTCATTTAGTGACTTCATTCCTAAATGATTTGCTAGAAAACCACAAATTTTATGAGGAACAAGCCAAAAATAAGAAGCAAATGTCTATTCATTCTGCAAAAATATGGACAACTGAGAGGTACAACCGGGGCTGTCTGAGTTTGCTACCCCCCCTCACAAAATCATGGTCGAATGGAGCCTCCCCCCTGCAGCCATTCCAATGTCCCATTCCTTGGTTATTTTGCCCTATTTACCATAAACACTGTAATGTGCATGCTGATTTACTTCTGCAATGATTTAGATTTCATTTGAAAGTTTTATATTGCATTTTACAGCACAAACCCTAATAGATATCAGTTAAACAAAGCAATGCAGTCTCACAATGAAAATAAACTTAGCATTAAAACTTCTCTGCCCTTGAAACTGACATGCATTGAAACAACATTGAAACCCACATTCAAAGAAAATACATTTTGCCAATGGCAGATAAAAACTAACTCTGGGCTGTTTTCAAAATCATAGGCCCCTTGAACATGAAACATACACATGCTCTTTGATACACCTGCCTGACTGTATTACATTATATTACTTGTACAATATAGTACAGTTGTTAGAGGGCATTTTAAATTTATTGTTTTGAACATTTTTCAAGTAAACAATGAAACAAAATGCATGCACCAATGACAAAACTGCCCAATTCAGAACATTTCCATCATAAAAAGTCTACTCAACCTTCTATAGTCCACCAGTATCAGTAAATATGTACAATCTCTGAAGTAGTAAAATCCACATTAAAGAAATCTGTAACTAATAAAGAGATTGCTGCTAGCAAACAACTTTATATGTTATTGTTTCATCTACAAATAAAGTACCTGTTGCCCTTGAAGAATAAATTGCCTATGTTGCATGCATTAAAAAAATGATAAGCTAGTAATACCGCAATAGGGAATGGATAGCAAACTGATAACAGGTTTATAGTTACTAGGTATCTTTGCCAAAAAGGACTGCAGCATCCACCCCCTTTACAACACAGTACATTATCAGCAATGCATCTACCTACTGTGGAAGTAGAACCCACAGCCTTCTGTATCAAAAGCAAGTACACTACCTGTTGTGCTATTAACAATGCAAGCAGATTTAACATAAGCAGCACTAAACTTTTGTTCCCCTGCAGCTCTCAGCTCCTTGTAAAATCTACTCAACACTCAGCTGTATCTCTGTACTTTGCAGCACAGGAAATCTGGAAAAAGCCAAAATTTATTGGGGGGGGGGCAAAAGGCCAAAAAACAGGGACACATTTTAAACATTGCTTGTATAATGTTGGAAAATTGCTAGAATAAAATGCTGTGTTACCACCATAAATTTCACTGCCACGTCTTGAACCCAGGGGACCCTGTGCATAACAGTCAGAGAAACATACCACTATGCCAAATCAGCTGAAACACAGGAAGACAAACTTAAATGGCTACCATTTAGTGAATTCAGTTCTCACCATAGCTGTCAACCTCTTAACAAAAAACACCTGAAAAAAGCCAATAATGTGGGAATACAGCTGCCAAACATATTCAGTGAATTCAGTTCTCACCATAGCTCTCAACCTTAGCACAAAATACCTGGACGAGGCCAATAATGGGGGAATACAGTCCCAAAAATATGGGCAAATTTCAAATATCCATGTTATAAACTTAGACAATTGCTAGAATAAAATGTTTTGTTTTACCATGTACTTTCTGAAAAATATGAAGTCTGAAATTCAAATGCCTGTTATTTTTAAACATTTGTTAACCAGGAAACTAGTCTGACTTGGAACAAAACAAAGCCCATTTTCAGCAGAGCAGGGAGAAATATTCCAGACACATCTTTGTAAGGGATGGGATGAAATGCAGACTCCACACAGAAGGCACCCCAGCCAAGAATCAAACCAGAGAACCTGTAGCTATCAGGCAACAATGCTACCAGTGCACCACTGCACTACAAACCTTTGCAAGGAAAAATGAAGATACAGAAACCACAGATTTTATGAGGAATAGAACAAATATGAGGCAAAAATCTGCAATTTACAAATAGTGATGGGTAGGGAATTCAGGTCCTTGCCACCTGCATCCAAGGTACAGGGTTCAAGCCTGAGTATCTCTACCCACCACTATGTGTTAACAGGGGCATTACACACACACACACACACACACACACACACACACACACACACACACACACACACACACACACACACACACACACACACACTTGTAAGTGGGTCCAGAAGCAGTAAACCTCCACACACAAGGTCCAACTCCATTGTCTCGAAGCAGCAAACCCGTGCTCGACTTAACGCTTCCCTGCAAGAGTTTAGAACTCAACTTACCTCTCTCCTGATTGGTCCTGCACTCGAATCCCTGCTCACCTCTCTCCTGATTGGTCCTGTCTGTGGATCAAGCAGACTGGAGCTCCTCCGTTCTGTGTGGTCGTCTACCGCACAGATTCCTGGGCATCTACGGGGCAGAAAATACCTTCTCTGTATATGGACTGCTGACTCAGGCAGTCAGAGTTTGCACAGATTCCTGGGCATCTGTGGGGCAGTCTGAGTGCGTCTGCGCATGCGCGGCAGTTCCGGTACTTGTTAAAAAAATATATTTTTTTTAATTTTATGTTTCATATTTTTTATTTCTTTTATTTCTAGGTGGGAGGGCTGCAGTCCTGCAGTCCGATAGCCCGAGCCACCCCTGCCACTGCCACTGATGGAAGACATGGTGCACTTATTGAATCACCTCAGTGATGAATTAGTAGCCAACAGACTATAGATATTTAATGGAACCTCTGTGACACATCCAGGTTGAGGACACTATAATACAGCTGTCATGCTATCAGGTTTTATCCAAAAAGCCAAAATTAGGGGAAATGGTCAGCGTAGTAGCTGAGTGCATTGCTCTTGAAGAAATACAAATGAGTAAGTGTTATTACAGCAGATTAATGTGAAAAAAGTGAAATGTAACTGTATAGTGTGATTGTCAAGTAAGCTTCTATTCAAGTAAAAATGAAAAGAAAACGCCAAAAAGATATTTAGAACTAGTAAAGGAAGCACAACTTCAGAAACAGAAATAGAAGGTTAAATATATTTCAAACATATCTCTCTCTCTCACTCTCTCTGTCTCTCTTAAACAGGGAAGTCTTATTTTAATGTTAGAAACTCTCCTAAATATCATAGCCACAAGAAGAAATGAAAAATCAGAAAAATAGAAAATGCATCCAAAATATATGAGGGAGTTGTTTATAATTTGTATTCTCCAAAGGACAATTAAAGATCATCAATCCTTACTTAAAGAAGAAGATAAAAATGTTGTTAGTATATTTAGAAATGGATCCTTTTTGTTTTGCTGAATCTCATTTCACTAAATTTCATTCCTCCCCGACCACATTGCTGAAAACAAAAATAAATGAAAACTCATTTCACTGAATTTCATTTAACTGGACTGCAGTTAGTATATATGACACTGTGTAGAGTACTGTAAGGCAAGTAAAAGGAATATGCCCTTTTCCCCACTGTAGTGCGATCCTGGAGTTAGTCTTTCAGAGAGAGTTAGTCATTGGTGTTGTAACTATGCATGTCTATTGTTTAAAATGCATTGTTTTGAAGTTTTTGGTAAACTACAATATAAAATAAACAAGGTGGGGGGCTATGCCCCTCACACCACCCAATGTGGGGGGCTGTGCCCCCCCCAACTATATATACTAACTCCAGGATTGCACTACAGTGGGGAAAGGGGTATACACCTTTTACTTGCCTTACAGTACTCTACACACTGATACTAGTACCATTCAGTGAAATGAGATTCAGTCAAATGAACTTTCAGTGAAGTGAGCTTTCAGTGAATTGGTCCCAGTCATCTGAGTTTCTACGAAATGAGTTTTCAATGAAATGAAGTCGACCCATCTATACATACATACCCAGTAGTATTCCAAAATGTCAATCAATGAAAACAATGTGGAGAGAGAATTTGTTAAAAGAGCTAATCAAATTGTGCTTTCTTGCAGGAAAACAGAAATAAAATGTCATTAATTCACAGATGTCTTTCCAGAGTTCGGATCATAGCTGCAATATTCCTTCTTACAAGGCTTTTCAATACAAACAGTACTTGCAATCAGTAATATTTTCAACAGGCTTTACCACTCAGGTAGGATAATTTCCTCAAGTTCTGCAGGAAAGGATAGCAACTCCTGACTGATGTTAAAATACAGAGATAATTTCCATACAACAGATTTCAGGGACACCTTCACACAGCTCCGACAAGACTCCTATGTCAACTCAGGGTTTATAAATCTGACCTCCTTCATAGGTAACAACCCTTATATTTCCAAAGTTGCACCCACTAACAGTAGTGGCTTCTCCAGATTTAACAGCCACCTTGCTTATATTGTAGTCATAAAAAATGAAACTTGTGTTCTCTATATAATACTGGGTAGAAGACAGAAAAAAGCAGAGGAGAGGATTTGTTTCTGAGGAGAAGGCTTATATGAGTAACCAAACACACATATACCTTGCATGCACCTTTACTCAGGCTATGCAGAATGCACTGTACAAAATCAGAAAATGAAGGAATAACGTTCAGAATAGAAAAATGATTTTACAGTTTACCTGACCCGAGATAAGCTTTAGAAGGTACTAATTATCTTCCTTGGCCTCTTGCGTGAATATCAGTCATTCCATCTCTCATAAATCTCAGACTAACACTTTTCATTCTGTTCTATAGACAAATGTTGGAAATATAAGTACTCTGGTGATGGCAGAGGGTATGTCACTGCATCCCCTTCTGTAAATAGTAACACATTTTCATAAAACTATTTTCTTTGTGTTTAGTTTGCAGAAATAATTATTCATGCTCATATCTTTACCGATGCTAGTATGCTCCCAAATACCAGTCTTCGGTCATTAAACTTCACTCTGGTTTTGTACCATTTGGTGGGTGGGGATATGCCAACTAGGCAAAGCTAATTTATGGAGTTGTGTGGTTGGTCATTTCTTGGAGTCATCTGATGATGTTCTTGTTCATTTGTTATAAGGGACAACAGAGGCAAACGTTTAGTAAATGTTTCTACTTAGCACACATTTTTGTGTGAATGTGTTAGATTTTCACTGGAGTGATTCATTCCTCCTGACATGTGAGTAACTTTAGACATTAACTCTTTTCAGTGACAACCTTGTCTGCATAGGTCTGACCACTCTATTTTTTTAAACAGGTTTGATTGCAATTCTCTATCAGTAGATTATATTACAGGTTTCAACTATGCTGATACGTACTGGTTTATAACACAGACTAATATAAGGTTTACTATTTGTGTTATGGAATACCAGGCAGATGTTAGAAATCACTATTTCTGCAACACATTACTTGCTCATTGTTTTTAGTATCACCAAGGTAGAACTCATAACTTATGAGTAAGTGTTCTTGGTGCTCCTATCTTGGACAGAGTTGTATATAAGCATTACTGGGTTACACTTTTGTTTCAGTTAATTTTTAAATACAAAACATTTGCTTACAGATGTTTGATTCGTTTTAGTGTGAAAACTGTTGTAATTGGGATATTTATAGAGTGGCTATATTCTATTACATAATGGGCAAATTATGCATTGAACTCTCGGAGAATGAATGTTTCCAACATGGTGGTAATGCACAGATATCACCTAACAAAAAACAAGTCTGCCATTTCACAGCAGCAGAACATTAAGCTGCTGCAAAGCAAGGACTACAAAAACAAACAGTCAGCATCTTTTTTATTTTCACAAATGCAGATTTGCTAGCTAGCAAGTGTAAAAAAGTAAACAGAAAAAAACCTCAAATACCAAAAATATCTTGATGCAGTGCAGAAGGATGTATCATTTAACTTTTCCTTTGCTAAGCATATCTTAAAAAAACACATTTAGCAAAGTGTAAGAATATGAAGAAAAAATAATGGAATTAGGTGTGTGCGCGCGTGTGTGTGTGGTGTGTGTGTGTGTGTGTGTGTGTGTGTGTGTGTGTGTGTGTGTGTGTGTGTGTGTGTGTGTGTATGAGAGAGAGAAAAATACACAGAAAAAGTGTGAGCAAGCAAGACAGCATGCATACATCTGTCAGGGACAATTTTTAAATATAAACTTTAAAAAGGAAATACGGCAAGATGTTTTCCGTGCATTGTTTTTGGAAAAAGAAGTATGAAAGTATAATGTCCAGCTTTATTGAATGACTGTAATCTTCAGTGATTTACTAGAAAATAAAACATTTTCTAGGGAGAAAGCAAAAATAGAAGGCAAAATCAGGGACAGTTGAGAGGCATGGGGGTTACAATGCCTTGTACTTTATGAACTTTGTTCATTAATTTGATTACAATAGCACATATGAGGTATTTTCAGCCAAGAAAGTGACTGTAATTGTTTGGCAAATTTGTGTGTGTGTGTGTGTGTGTGTGTGTGTATGTGTGTGTGTTTGTAGGAATGTGTGTGAGTTTATGTGTGTGTGCCTCTGCAAATATGTGTGCCTGTGCATGTGAATGTGAACATTAAATGCATATATAACTTATATTTTAAATGTAAAATGCTTCAATGACAATATCATATTCTACAGAAACTTTGAACATTAGGCAAAGGAATTATTTTGCATCAAAAATATAAATAAATAAATAAATAAATAAACGGTCCAGGCAACAGCAGGAAACAGCTAAATAAATAATGTAATATAAAGTTCACACAAGCGCTTTCACTCTGACTCAATGCAGAGCTTTTTCAAGTGGAATACATAAACATTAATAACCCCCATTTAAATACCCTATTTGGTAAAAAAGGCACCAAAAAAATCTTAAAGTAAAATATACCCCTTTACATTTAAAGTACTAAACAAAGAGCATTAATCAATGTTGTGTAGTAAATTCATCCACAGCTTATCAAATACCTCCCATTAAATGTATTCTAATCAACAAATACAATCATTTCCTCCTCTTAAAATACTGAACAAAGCAGCAATAAACAACATATTTATACATACATAACTTCATCCATAGTTTGTCAAAATGTCACATTGAATACATTCTGCTCAACAAATGCAATAATTCCTGAACAGTTCAATAGACAGCAATAAGAAAGCAATCCATAAGCACCCAGCTTTTAACAGTCCTTAAGCAGTCAAGGTTTAAAAATAATAATAAGGGCTTAAAAATGTATAATAAAAACTTAAAAAAATAAAAAATAAAATAATAGCCAAAAGAAATATAATAATACAAGTACATGAATACTGAAAAGTATTTAAAACCCAACATATTATTACAACTTCTCAGCCCTCTTAATTAAGTAGGGCTTAATGAAAATATGGTCATTTAAACCCAGGGGTTGGGCTACATTCAATTTTAACTGCCAGTAGGTTTCCCTACAGCATAACCAATTCTCCCAATCACCCCCCTTAGGGTCAACATGAACTTGTTCCAAAATTCCAAAGAGAAAACCCAAGTGATTAGGTTCTACATGTAAATGCCTATATAATGCATTATTCAGGTTCTTTTTCCTAATATTATAAGTGTGCTCATAAATACGTTTGTTTAATGCCCTTTCAGATTTCCCTACATAAAACCTGGGGCAATCCTTACATAAGGCCAAATATACTATGCCCCTGGTCATGCAGTTGCCTTTCCTAAAGTGTACAATACTTCTCGTGTAGTTGTCTAATGTTATAACTTCTTTATCCATAATGAATCTACAGTAACCACATCTACTGCATTTTCTAGTTCCAGGGATACCCTGGAACCTAACTCCCTCATTGTTCCTTTCAAAGAGGCTTTTTAGATTATTCCCTGTTTTAAAAAGAAAGCTAGGATTTTCAGCCACCCTATGTACAATGTCTTGATTAAATTTTAACATTTTCCAATTTCTTTCAATTAATCCTTTGATGTCCTTTGAAGCATTGCTATATTGTAAAACCAGTACCTTTTTGAATTGTTGTTGTTCAGTAATGGTCGTACAACCAGCGATGTTCTGCAAGGTACTACCTAACAAAGGAAAATACTTCATACCCCATCCCTCAATAACTTCATCAGCCACCTCCTCAATCAAACTACTAGGGTAACCCCTTGCCATGAATAACCCGGAGATAAAGGTGATCTCAGAAAGTAAATCACCCCTCTCTGAGGTCATTCTGGCAGCCCTAACCATCTGACCTTTCTCTATGCTTCTTTTCTGCTTCCAAGGGTGGGCACTATTGTATGGAAGGTAAGAGCTACTAAACGTATTTTTCCTGTGTATTCAAGATTTTAAACATCCCTTACTTTTGTCCAACCTCACATCCAAGTAATTAATTCCATTATAATCAAATTTAAATGTAAATTTCAAAAAATTAGTGGTCGAGTTGAGAAACTCAATAAAGTCAGTTATAAAATCCACAGCTCCTTCCCAAATTATAAAAATATCATCCAAAAAGTGTCGGTACAACTTTATGTTGTTCCAGTAAACAGAATTAAATACATTATCTGTTTCCCATTTTAAGAGGACTAGGTTGGCATATATGGGGGCACATGCTGCCCCCATAGCTACCCCCTAACCTGTTTGAAGGTCTCCCCTTCAAAATAAATGAAGTTGTTTTCTAACACAGTCCTTATAAGTTCCACCAATAGATCTACATCCAAACTAAGAGATTAACTTTTTTCATTCAAAAGTGCCCAGAATAAATCCAAACCCTCCTCTACAGGTATACAGGAGAACAGGTCAACCACATCAATGGTTAGAAAATGCACATCCCCTCCATATGTTTCCAGTGTTAGGCCCTGTAGAAAATCCCACTAGTCCCTTAATAAGTGCGCATAGTCGTCCACAATGTGTTTGAGAGTGTGGTCCAAAAAAGTATCTATAGGGTAAGTCTTAGATCCTTCACCTGAAAACATAGGCCTATATGGCGGGTTGGTGGTACTCTTATGTATCTTGGGAATACCAAAAAAATATAAATAATGAGGGTACTAATTAAAAATATGAAACAATTTGAAAGATAGTGCATTAACAAAGCACAGTGATGTTGTTCTGAGTGGATGTTATAAGGGAAGTAATTGACCATCCAGGGTATCTTGCCTCACAACACCCATAGGCAGTTGTTATTTCCCTAGTAATTACCATCCTGTCAGGCATTATTGCTTTCTTGATATTTCTGCTTTAAATGTTTACCAAGTTGCTCTACCATTTTTATATTTTTGTGTGCTAAGTCTATTTTACTATCTGATTAATTACTGGGGAATACGTAAGTAAATTCATTAATTACTTGACTCCAGTGCTAGATAGTATACTTAAGCCTTTACTGACATTGGTATTTTATAATCTAAGGGACACTCAGGATTTACTGAAAAAAGAACAGAACTTGAGGTAGTGAGGAGTCTATTTTGGGGCAGCAATTAATGGCAGTCGTTTGTATATGGCCATACAACATAGATATAGGCAGTGTCTAATATACTTGATAAAGAACCTAAGCCTAATTTTATTTTGTGTCATATTCATGTTTTTTTTTGTTTTATTTTATATTTAATGGTTTATTTTGACTAAAGATACAGCATATAGAGGTCGCCTGCCCCAAAGAGTTTTTTTTTTTATAGAGAAGATAGAAGAACCTGTATGGCATGTTATGTACCATATAATTCCTCCTTCTGCCACTTCTTATTGAATTTCTTCAGTATTCTGCAGCACTTTCCCTCATGGAAAGTTCAAAAGTTATAAACATGAGATTCATTTATATGTTTAGAGTATTAATGATAAAACCTTTTTTTCTGTAATGACATGCTTTTTGTAGTTCTACATCAGTAGTTTATATTATAAGTTGTAACTATCCTAAGGATTACTGCTATGCAGTACAGGTTAAAAGAAGAATTAAGGTGTGTATTATGGAACACGGAGTGGATGGAAGGAAATTAGATTTCTACCTGCACACGTGCTGCCCATTGTCTTGAGTATCATCAAGGTAGAACAGGTGACTTAGCAATAAGTGTTTAATCATTCCATTGTTACATGTGTGAGGGGGCCATAAGCACGTTTTTACTTCTGGAATCTTGATTTTTAAATACAAAGTATTTACTAATAAATGTTTGAATATGAACAACAGTCAGTCCATTCTGTTGTGAAACCTGCTGTAAATGGAAAAATTGAAGTTAATATATTAGTCACATTTCTGTTTTGTGTGTTTACTAAGGTGCACTACTGCTTTTTTTTTATTTTTTATTGTTTTTGCATCAGTAAATGTTAGTTTTCTTTCAATATTCAGTTAATTAATTGGAACTTCATTTTAACTGGTGAGTGGTACTGTAAAAATGTTTAAACACTTTAGCTTATTATCCAAACAAACAAACCAAAGAAAGCGGCGATATTGTAGTTGAGGGCCTCACCAGTTCGTTTTGTACAGAAGTGGGCGTGTCACAAATTGAGTGACAACCTGGTCTGCATATTTAATTTGCTTGTGCAGACATGATATGAAAATATTAAATGTACACAAGCGGTTAATACAGTATCTCCCAGGAAAGCTGTTCTTAGTAAAAGGTCCTGCCAATGATACTGAGGAAGAGTCAGCTGTGACACCTGCACCAAAAAAAGAGTCCATTTGGACATTAATTGGGACAGCGAACCATCGCATTCCGACTCTTACAAAGAGAACTATGCTGCTACACAGTAAAAAGCCTGATGATATGTGTTTTGACAGTTTTGTTTCTTTGCTGATTAAAGTATTTATTATTAGTGCAATAAAACTTGTCAATTGCAGATGTTGGTAACAGTTTACTGTTATATTTACTGTCGTATTACATGTCAGTGCACTTTTTCTTCTGTTGTACATTCAGAGGGAATGCATATTCATGAATGACATGTCAGGGGAGTGGTTTTGGGCGGGGTTTGCTACTGCGCATCTGGTGAGGCCCTCAACTACAATATCGCCAAGAAAGCAACAAAAGCAACCAAAAGAGTAATCCACATAGGATTTATTCAGTGAAGCACTTCATTGAATAAATCCTGTGTGGACTACTCCTTTGGTTGCTTTTGTTGCTTACATTAGCTTATTATCCAGCACAGTAGTGTAGAGTGATAAATCCCGACCAATGCTGAGGTGATCAGGGTTCAACCAGCAGCTGTGGCATCTGACGTGCTGGCAGGGGAGAATGGGAGGGCCTATCCTGGGTGGGAGGATTTGTGTCAGTGGTAGGTGTGGTCTCTCGTAGTCCTAGCAGAGGCTGAGGCATGAAGGGACTGCCAGGATGAACCAAACCTTCATGGGCATTATTGTACGAGGGATAAGGATTAGGGTCACAATGCTACAAATAATGCAAGCCGCCATTTGCAGCAGTGATGCCTCTCTGGTCCACTCTGCATTGTCATGTACGTTGTCATCCCTTAAGCAGGGAGAGTTGAATCTCTGTTGTCTGGTGGGGTATAAAATGCCAGATTACCCCTCATCAATGGGATTATTGGAGGGGGATCAGTAAGGAAGCTGCACACACAGCCAACCATTATAAGACCTATGTGCAATAAAAAAAATCTTTTGTTTGTTAACTGTTTTATATGCTCCCTTTGATGGCAAAAGCTAAGGTGCCAGGAGCTTTTCTTAACAGTTTAAATGAATGGAGGATCAGCTGCTTTTCTCTTGTTATTTTTCTGTTGTTTTGTATTTAGAGTGTTTTACCCTTTCTTTTTGCTATTTTCTCTGTTATAAGTTCACTCAGTTTAGACCATCCTGACCTTTCGACAACAGACTTCATTTACAAACGTGTCTATAATAGTATGACAGCTCCTTATCTACACTAAGCAACATCCTTGTCTCAGGTCCGAGCATCACACATACATGATTGTGTAACCAAATATTCAATGTAACTTCACAAAGAATCAAGCCATACAGTGTGGCTTTCATGCATGACTAGGGATACCACTTACCATACCTCTCAAGAGTACCTCATTACGAGGAATGTTCCTCATTTTGGGTCTTAAAAAGTCCATGTTCCTCAATGTTCCACATTGAAAGGATCTGTCACACATTGATTGTTAGGAAAATTTTTAACGGACATCCATGGTAAGTAGCACTAAATCATATTAATTCATCAAAATAACTTTTTATAAGTATAAAGTAGCACATTTTAACCATCCTGTGATCTTCCTAGTTGAAGCTGGTAGTAAGATGTTGGGAGGTGTTCCACATTTTGCTCATTTGTTCCACATTATGGGAAGCAGGATTTCTCATTTAGGAGATATAAGGTTGAGAGCTATGCCACCTACAGCAAAATCTGTTACCTTCAATCATGTAGGCCTTTTAAAATGTTTCTACATTTATATACCTTTCTTCACTGAGACCATACAATCACTAGCTAGTCAACTAATTCCAGACAACTCAAGCCTTCCCACCACCATACCAGGCACTCTACCTACATTCAAACTGCAACCCATCTCCACTACTCTCATCTATAAATACATCCAAAAACTCAAGCCTTGTACTCCTTCTGCCGACCAGCTACCGTCACAATATCTCCAAAAAGCAGCCAAAGTAATTGCCTACCCTATATCCATCCGTATAAATAGGACAATTAAGGAGGAAACCATTCCAGACATTTGGAAAATATCCCACATTATCCCCCTGCACAAAGGTGGGAACTCAAATGATTACTCTATCGGCCAAAGCTGTCTTATCACCCTTAGCAAAAATTATGGAAAAAATGCATTCACCAACAACTTTTACATCATTTATCTCAACATAACATAATAGCAAACTGCCAACATGGCTTTAGGCCATCACACAGTACCACAACTGCCCTTTTATCCTTTACAGATACCATCAATAGAAACCACAATAAAAACATTGTCTCATCTGCACACTTTATTGACCTCTCAAAAGCTTTCGACATGGTAAACCACACCCTTCTAATCAACATTCTTGAATCCCTTTCCTTTGACTCTCAGGCTGTTAAATGGTTCCGATCCTACCTTAGCAACAGGCAACAGGCAGTTCTCTGGGAAAATCAAATTTCATCCTTTCTGCCAGTCACCCTCGGAGTCCCTCAGGGCTCTATTCTTGGACCACTTCTTTTCTCATTATTTATCAATGACCTCCATGTAGCAATTCCTCAAGCCACCTGCATTCAATATGCAGATGATTCCACACTAGTATGCTCAGCTTACTCCCCATCAGAACTGCATTCTCTTACTCAAAATGTTTTTAACATTGTAGAAACATGGTTTACAAAATGCTGCCTCCTTCTTAATGCCAAAAAAAACAAGCTCCTTCTCTTTACTCCCACTACTAAGTCCTCCCCCATAGATTTCTCAGACACTTCCAATAATGGCACTATTATATTCCCTGACTCTACCACTAAACTGTTAGGAATTACCATTGATAATAACCGTACATTTGATTACCATATAAATAACACCATTAAAACTGTCAACAGAAAAATAGGCTCCTTATATAGAATCAAACCTTTCCTAATCCCAACAGCCAGAACCAAGATTGCTCACTCCCATCTAACCTTAACTCTTCTGTAAGCCTCACCTATATATACTAACCTAAAGAAAAATAATCTTAACAAACTAGCAACTTCCTATAATAACATCGCCAGATTTGCCACTGGCAATCCCTTTAGAACCCACCACTGTCTGAATCTTTGGCAACTAGACTGGCTTGAATTCCAAAAACATCTGATTATCTCCCAACTCACCATTGCCCACATGATATTTTACCAACCTAACACCACCCCTATACTCCCCAATCTCTTAATCCCCTATAAAAATCTGAATTCCCTACGTTCTTCTAGCAAACTCCTCGCTAGCATAACCAAGTCTAACAACATGGCTGGTGACTCTCTGTTTACTAACACAGTGGGTAAAAACTGGAACCAGCTACCCAATGAACTAACTCAACTCTCTTCCTTGCCTCTCTTTAAACAAAAACTCAAAAAACACCTTAAAACGCACTGGTTATGCCCTTGTAGCAACCCTGACTAACCACCCACTTTCACTACTGATACTTCCTCTTCCAAATAAACTTACTAACACTTTAAAGCTAATTCATACAAACAAGGCTGTTACTGTTTGAACTCTAATCAACATACTGCTGAAATCTTTCTACTTTTGATGTGTAAAATTCCTTATGAATCGTACTGTGCTAGATTTTTTATTGTCGCTTTTTCAAGTGTAAATATCTTCAGTATGTTATTATTACTTGTTTTACTTTTTTAAATCCTTTTATTTACCGTGTAACAACATTTTTAATTTTTTTATTGTGCTGGAGCTTTTCTCCCCGGGTCTCTACTGAAAATGGAAATATATCCAGCTAGACTAGCCCGGGTAACAAATGTAAAATAAAAAATAAATAAATAAAAATAAATACCTCTATTTTTTTTTTTGTCTAATGACTTTCTGTATCAATGAAGCTACACATAAGGCTCACGACCCAATTTAAAGGCACCCACAATGTATATAAGTTCTTAAACAAAGAAATTAAATTGCTCATTGCCAAAGGTGTTATCTTACTTTTCAACCTGTAACATTAGTACTACCTAGTTTCTTTTCACAAACCTGCATATAGTTCATGTAGAAATGGTTGGCTACAAAAGCTTTGTGTAAACTCAATATCTTCTACTTAGTTTTTACTGCTACATTTTCTTACCTGTATTCTTATCTATAAACTGCTAAGTATAAGCTCTTGCAATACTCTGGCTAGCACACTTGTTTTCTAAGAAAATTTTAGAACACAGAAGTTGTGTTTACTTCATTCCTTGCCCTAAACACTATTTTTTATAAATTCCACTCTGGTGCCAATCACTTGTTTTCTCTTGCACAGTTACATGAATTTGCAAACCTTACACAGTCAGGGCTGCAGGCTCTGTTAAAACCTTTATCTTTTCTCTAAAGCATGTACCTCAATTTCAAACCTTCGTTCTTTCACCTTTGTATGTAAAGAGAGGTATGCTGTCTCTGCCCTCATTATTTCTCATTGCACATTGTCTCTTATAAACAGAGAATCTCTATTCAGATTCTTCTTGACAGATCTCATAGTGTAACCTCCTATGTCATACCATAAACAATGATTTTATGCATTTGACTGCAGTCTTTGTACTCTTCTATTCTTCCTTCATGTTCTCTACTCTGCTACAATCCCAGTCTATTTTCCCTTTAGTCATTCACACCCTTGGCAAAACTTCTCATTGACTTGCCTCTACTATATCCTAATGAAATCCTTTCTTTCTTAGAACTGGGTACACTCAAAATTTCACCACATGGCATCTCACACATGAAGGTATGTAACAGGAATACATATCTAATATCATCACTATCATCAATATATCACTGTAATTAAGCTTTTATTTCTGTATATATGCATTATATTACTGTACTAAGCTTATGTTATTTCCTTTTTTTGTCCTCAGTGAAATAATTTGTAGGTACAACAGCTTTTTTTCTGATTTCAATGTTAAATTTTGTTAAATTGCAACCTTTACTTGTATGCTCTGGAACTTTATCTCTCTGGGCCTCCACTGAAAAGAGGCAAACTTTGCCCAGTGGACTATCCTGGTAAACAAATGCAACAATAAAAAATAAATAAATAAAAGAACCTACATTTAATACTGAATGCCAATATAATATGCTCCAAGTGCTTTAGCAGACTTTAGAAAAAAAAAAAACTGCTGTTGTTCTTTCAGTGTATTTGTGTTGCTGTATAATTATATTTTATTCATTTTTTTGTTTATATTTTTAAGATCATTGTTGAAAAGGTGTTCTATCATATCACTAATGGATTTACTAGATAAATTCAGCAAAAAAGATCAGCTAATGATGAGTGATAAGTATCTACAAAATATCCCCATTCATAGCCGGATGCTTTGATTCCTTTTCTTAGATTATCATACATCTAAAAATATCATCTAAAGACACTGCATTAAAATGTACTTATAACTCAACATAAAGGAAGTTTTGCTCAGCTGACATGTCTTCTTAAGGAACCGCAGCAATGATAAACCTTTAGTTTTCAGGAAAAAATTGGCATCAGCACATTATATGAAACAGGATCATATGTGTTTTTTAGCCATTCAGCAAGTACCATTATCATAAATAAGCACTTACATTGAAGCTTAGGTTTAATACGGATAAGCTACCAAAAGGCTTGTAGCTCTACTGCTGTTTAAAGAAATGCATTACATCATGAAAGAAATCCTGTGGAATGGTGATATAAACAGAAATGTCATAGAGCACACATTATCTATGTGATGATTACAAGCAGAAGCAATGTTTTCCTGAACTCGGATAATATCGTATTGACTGTAGACAAAACAAAATAGTTGCTAGGTGCTTGGAGCATTATCACAATCCATATGCATGCTTTCATCACACATTGAGATGTGGTTTATATGCTGTTGGCAATCCATTTTTCATAAAATATCAGTTCTATAGAAGATGGTATTACAATTATGAGTCATGGAATAAAGCACATCATTACCAAAGAGTCTTTTTTCTGCAAATGCATGTATTATAGACCACTATGACTGGACACCAATAGAAGCAAATATTTTCAAAATGATTGAAAATGCCAATAAGTTCTGTTGACGTACAGCCCACTAAACAGCTGATATCAGCTAATGTGTCTAAAGAATGGCATTCAAAGGGGCATGATGCCACCAGCAAATTCAAATAGCTTACTAAATTAAGGAATCGATATTTTGAATTATCTTTCTTTAGTGTGATGTGGTATTAACGGAGTGCTCTTTTTTCAGATGACATAAGCCAAACATATATGAGAACCAGGAAATTCAAAAATAATACAGAAAGTACTTAATAGTGTTACAGGTGTAAGAAGCACTAGAGTATAAACAGCCGTTAGATCTTAATTACAAATATGGGTCACATCTGTTTTTGAATTTTGTAGGCGGGATTTATAAACCTTTCATATTCGAATTGAATCTCTAACATCACATTTGTTCCAGGGTATAAGGGATGTCAAGGTGAATCTAGAGTCCTAGACTTCTGCTACAGATTTCAAGTACCTGTTCAGGTTCTGCACTAAAGACATGCAAAGTATGCTTAAGCACATGTGACAGGTGGAGGTGTGCTACTAATAGATTGTAATGTTGCTGGCAGAATGTCTGATAGAGTGTGCATATAAAAGCCGGTGTACACACTGCTCTACAAAAGCATTGTGGCTATACCCACCAGACACTGAACATAATCACCTCATCTACCAGACTCACTAGCTGTAAGAATCACTGATGCCCCAACACTCCTGCCCACAGCAGCAGAAGCAATAAATGTGCATAGTGTCTTTTACACCCTGACAGCAATCAGTGCCCTCAGATGAGCTTTATTCAGTCTAGCAAGTAACAATGCAAAACATCTAGCCTGGCAACAAAGTGAAGTATTCCCTCATCTCCTAAGTATCCTGTTAGTGATCAGCATATCCTGTTTTGTCCTCCTACCAGCCTTTCACCTCCCCATAAATGGTCAGTAAGCACCACACGCAAAATTAATATATATATATTTAATTAAAATGGCATAAACATTTCAGAGATTTACAGGTATAACACCAACTGCAGACTGCAATAGCCTCCTGCTTTACTTTTCCTTCTTATATAAGAGGTATCTGAAAGATTTAACAAACTTAAATAGCTACAGAAATAGGTAAATAATCATGGAAATTCCACTCTAACAGATTCATATGCATGTTTACTATCACCTCACATAAATGAACACCAGTAAAATTAAACACTGTTAAACACGGCTAATTTAGATTTTAAAGAAAGTGTAATGCATAGTAGAAATACATTATGCTAGGGTACAGTTAAGGATTTCCTTAAAGATATTCACACCCAAAGACTGAAAAGACATGTTTATTTCATCATGTCCTGTTGTTTCCTACATTTTAACATCATTTTGAGACTATGTATACTATTTTGTATGTTTAAATGTAATTCCACAGTATGCCCATATGGGATCCAGCATCTTGATGTGAATTTGATCTTTTAGTCTACCTCTTGTTATACCATAATTCAGTGTGTGGCTTTGGAATATTACATCACACAGGCATCTTAGTTACAGAGCTCCTGTCACTCCATTAACTTTACATGTGGTTTCAGACATAACCTGCTTTCTTTCACCCATTCAGGTTTAATTTCGATTTGTTGCAGTTCATTGACTAATCCTGATTGTCTTTTAGGTCATCTAAGTGCATTTCACTGATGTTGCTTTTCAAATTGCAAAATTGACATGCTTTTATTATGTCTCATTTGTAGTCATTCAACTCATCTCCCTTCTCCCTTTGCACTTCCCTACCCTAGCTATCAAAATACTAAAGGTAATTTGAGCTGCTTGCTTCTGTGATTGATAGCTTACAGGAAGTGTCTAAGTTCATGTACTGCTGCCTTGTTTACTAACAATACTGCTATAGGAAGGCATTTATTTATGTGACACCACAGCCTGAAGATACTAATCTATCTATACTCCCTAGTGGTTTGTAACCCATTGTTTGGCATACCTCTCAACTCGCTCAATTCTTGAGAAAGCCAAAACCTAAAATAATGGCATTTCAAAGACTCTAAAAAGCAGGAGCAATGCTTAAATATTAACTATGTTTGTTTGTCTTTTGGCTTTTCCTGGATAGGGGTCGCCACAGCCGAACTCTGGTCCGCTGATGATTGGCAGTAGAGTTTCACGAACGCCGAGGTGCCAGGTCGATGTCCAACCTTCAACGAAGGCGCGCCCATTCATGCATGTCTTTCGAACACCACCCAACCGCGGGGAGGACATGCAGACTCCACACAGAAGGCACTCCCTGCACTCCAGCCGAGAATCGAATGGGAGAACCTCTTGCTGTGATGCAACAATGCTACCGCTGCACCACCGCGGCAATTAAATATTAACTATGACACACTTAAAAATTAACATATTTTGAAAAAATAGGCATTTTCTGAACAATAATTATGAAACTGTAATACCTAACATTGACTGAATGTAATCCTTGGTAATTTACCTTAAGAAAGAGTTTATGGGAAACAGAAAAAAGTATGATTAAAAAATTTGGTAAAATCTGCAAAATCAGGGTCATTTGAGCAGTATGGCCTTCAGGCCATTTAGTCATTATAGTACTTTACTCTGTACTTGCTCCCTGCAGTTTGTCTCTTGTGACTAGAAGCCTTCTCCAAGTTGTAATGACATTTTAGTGGGCAAGGTTCTTACACCATTGAATCATTGTGAAAACACCAGCTTTGATTTATTTTTCCACATTGCCTGACAGTACTAGTAGTAACCCAGTATGCAGGGACCATGCCTGACTCTGTAGTAACCCAGCATGCAGGGAACATGCCTGATTCAATAGTAACCCAGTATGCAAGTACCATAGCTGACTCACTAGTAACCCAGTGTGCAGTGACCCTGGCTAACTCAGTAGTAATCCAGTATGTGGGGACTATGCCTGACTCACTAGTAACCCAGTATACAGGGACCATGCCAGACTCACTGGTAACTCAGTGTGCAGGGACTATGCCTGACTCAATAGTAACCCAGTAAGCAGGGATCATGCCTGACTCAGTAGTAACCTAGTATGAAGGGACCATCCCTGATTCAGTAGTAACACTGTATGCAGTGACCATGGCTGACTCAGTAGTAACCCATTATGTGGGGACCATGCCTGACTCAGTAGTAACCCAGTATGCAGGGACCATGCCTGAATCAGTAGTAACCCATTATGTGAGGACCATGCCTGACTCAGTAGTAACCCAGTATGCAGGGACCATGCCTGACTCAGTAGTAACACTGTTTGCAGGGCCCATGCCTGACTCAGTAGTAACCTTGTATGCAGGGACAATGCCTGACTCAGTCATAACCCTGTATGCAAGAGCCATGCAGCACTCAATACTTACTCAGTATGTTGGGACCATGCCTGACTCAGTAGTAACCCAGTATGCAGGGACCATGCCTGAATCAGTAGTATCCCATTATGTGGGGACCATGCTTGACTCAGTAGTAACCCAGTATACAGGGACTATGACTGACTCAGTACTAAGCCAATATGTGGGGTATGATGTCCCAACTCCGGGCTAGTAATCAAGGAGCCTGAATCCTCACCACTGACACTGAGGAGGGATGTTCACTTGGAACAAAAATGGATGCACCCAGTATTTCCAGATGCAGCCATATGCATCAAGCACAATTTCCCTTAAGAGCACAACAGGAATATCCTCAGTCCAGGGGCTGGATTCTTCTATCTGTTTCCCTCCAGGTCCCCAGTAAGACTCCCCACTGGCACAGCTATACAGCTGAGTCCTCAGCTGAGTGTCCAAGCCAAGTTCTCCAGCACCCTCTCTGTGAAACCAGTGCTTTGTGTCCCTGCTCCAAACAGCTGACACACACACACTCTTTCAGATTTGATTTGCACAGACACGCACACACACACACACGCACACACACGCGCGCACACACACACACACACACACACACACACACACACACACACACACACACACACACACACACACACACACACACACACACACACCTGGGAAAAGCTGGCAGAGATTTACTAGCTATTCCTCCTTCTGCACAGTCTGCACAGACTATAAGGTAGTTACACTACCACCACACACTCCAATGCCAGCTACTCTAAGGCTCTTGCAAGGATACCCAATTATATTGAGTGAAATTAATATTAATACAAATGGTAGCTTGACCAACAGCAAGACTTTCAGGAGTAGCTGGAGTTGTCAGCAAATATATATATACATATATATATATATATATATATATATATATATATATAGAGAGAGAGAGAGAGATAAGTATGTATATATATATATATATATATATATATATATATATATATATATATATATATATACAGATAGATAGATAGCAGTACTCTCACAAATTAAAATATTCTCTAAGGACCAGCCACAATGAAAAGTTTAAATATATTTAATAATAAACAATAAAAGAACATGAAAATACTAAATATCTATTTACAGTAAACACCAGAGTTTCAACCACAAGAAATATTAAAAATAACACAGGTGGACAGGTTCACACAGTTACTGAAAAATAATACTTAACTAATTTCACTATATTTTCCTGACTTGGCTAAAGCATTATTATTCCCTGGTTACTTACTAGAGCAAGGCAAAATTAATTACGTGAGGGATTCTTTCTTGTCAGGTTACAAAAACAGACTGTCATAAGACTTCAGTCTCACCTAGTATTAAAATATAATTTTTAGTTATGGATTGCAGAATGATATCACATGCATCTGATCATCTGACTTCTGGTTCCCATGCTACCCCCTTGGCTAGAAGCTGTCAGGATTTAGCACATATGTGTCAATAATACACCTGCAGAGAGCCTTGATAAGATGTGTTGCAGCTCCTGGAAGTCACAAAACTATTTCAAACCTCCACTATTCCAGAGTAACAATTAGTTCACCCCAATGACAATGCAGAAAGTTTCCTAGTACAGATTTTTGTCTCTGGCTGCAAAGAGAACTACAAGATACAATCCTTATGGCGTAAATTAAGTAATTTAATTTCTTGCTATTTTTCAATGGCAGGTGGATTGAGATTAATCTCTTCTCTTCCAGTATCCTCTTTTACAATATACACATTTCAACAGTTACAATAATACATGTACATTTCTTCCTTTGTACAGTAGGACATACTGTTGATAGATTTTTAACACAAGCAACTTTAAAAATACATTTTTAACACAAGCATTTGTACAAATCAGTTTGATATTCAAATAACATATAATTCTTTACTAAATTCCAGCTAGCTGTGCTAGCATATGTTACACATCTACTGCCCTACTTCTCCTGGCATAGCTGGCAATACCTCAAATAGTCACACAGGGACCATGGCTGACTCAGTAGTAGTAGTATGCAGGGATCATGCCAGACTCAATAGTAACTCAGTGTGTAGGGACCATGCCTGACTCAGTAGTAACTCAGTAAGCAGGGACCATGCCTGACTCAGTAGTAACCCAGTATGTGGGGACCATGCCTGACTCAATAGTAACCCAGTATGCAGGGACCATGCCTGATTCAGTAGTAACCCAGTATGCAGGGACTATGCCTGGCTATTAACCCTGTATGCAGGGACCATGCCAGACTCAGTAGTAACAAAGTATGAAGGGACCATGCTGGGCTCAGTGGTAACCCAGTGTGCAGGGACTGTGCCTGACGCAGTAGTAACCCAGTATGCAGGGACCATGCCTGACTCAGTAGTAACCCAGTATGCAGGGACCATTCCTGACTCAGTAGTAACCCAGTATGCAGGGACCATGCCTGACTCAGTAGTATCATTATATGATGGGACCATGCCTGAATCACTAGTAACCCATTATGCAAGGACCATGCCTGACTAACTAGTAACCCAGTATGTGGCAACCGTGCCTGACTCAGTAGTAACCTAGTATGCACGGACTGTGCCTGACTCAGTAGTAACCCTGTATGCACAGACCATGCCTGACTCAGTACTAACCCAGTATGCAGGGACCATGCCCTGCCTAGTAGTAACCCAGTATGCAGAGACCATGCCTGACTCATTAGTTACTCTGTATACAGGGACCATGCCTGACTGTGTAGTAACACTGTATGCAAGGATCACACCTGAATCAGTAGTATTCCAGTATGTGGGGACCATGCCTGACTCAGTAATAACCCTGTATGCAGGGACCTTGCCTGACTCAGTAGTAACCTAGTATGCAGGGACCGTGTCTGCCTCAGTACTAACCCAGTATGCAGGGACCATGCCTGACTCAGTAGTAATAACCCAGTATGTAGGGACCATGCCTGACTCAGTACTAACCCAGTGTACAAGGGACCGTGCCTGACTTAGTAGTAACCCTGTATGCAGGGTCCATACCTGACTGAGTAGCAGCCCAGTATGCAGGGATCATGTCTGACTCAGTAGTAATAACCCAGTATGCAGGGACCATGCCTGACTCAGTACTAACCTAGTATGCAAGGGACCATGTCTGACTCAGTAGTAACCCTGTATGCAGGGACCATACCTGACTCACTAGTAACCCAGTATGTGGCGACCATACCTGACTCAGTAGTAACCTAGTATGCAGGGACTGTGCCTGACTCAGTAGTAACCCTGTATGCACGGACCATGCCTGACTCAGTACTAACCCAGTATGCAGGGACCATGCCCTACCTAGTAGTAACCCAGTATGCAGGAACCATGCCTGACTCAGTAGTTACTCTGTATACAGGAACCATGCCTGACTCTGTAGTAACACTGTATGCAAGGACCACACCTGAATCAGTAGTATCCCAGTATGCAGGGACCATGCCTGACTCTGTAGTAACGTAACCCAGTATGCAGGGAACATGCCTGACTCACTAATAACCCAGTATGCAAGTACCATAGCTGACTCACTAGTAACCCAGTGTGCAGTGACATTGGCTAACTCAGTAGTAACCCAGTTTGTGGGGACTATGCCTGACTCACTAGTAACCCAGTATGCAGGGACCATGCCAGACTCACTGGTAACTCATTGTGCAGGGACTATGCCTGACTCAATAGTAACCCAGTAAGCAGGGATCATGCCTGACTCAGTAGTAACCTAGTATGATGGGACCTTCCCTGACTCAGTAGTAACACTGTATGCAGGGACCATGGCTGACTCAGTAGTAACCCATTATGTGAGGACCATGACTGACTCAGTAGTAACCCAGTATGCAGGGACCATGCCTGACTCAGTAGTAACACTGTTTGCAGGGCCCATGCCTGACTCAGTAGTAACCTTGTATGCAGGGACAATGCCTGACTCAGTCATAACCCTGTATGCAGGTGCCATGCAGGACTCAATAGTTACTCAGTATGTAGGGACCATGCCTGACTCAGTAGTAACCCAGTATGCAGGGACCATGCCTGAATCAGTAGTATCCCATTATGTTGCGACCATGTTTGACTCAGTAGTAACCCAGTAGGCAGGGACCATGCCTGAATCAGTAGTAACCCATTATGTGAGGATCATGACTGACTCAGTAGTAACCCAGTATGCAGGGACCATGCCTGACTCAGTAGTAACACTGTTTGCAGGGCCCATGCCTGACCCAGTAGTAACCTTGTTTGCAGGGCCCATGCCTGACTCAGTAGTAACCCAGTATGCAGGGACCATGCCTGAATCAGTAGTATCCCATTATGTGGGGACCATGCTTGCTCAGTAGTAACCCAGTATACAGGGACTATGACTGACTCAGCACTAAACCAATATGTGGGGTATGCTGTCCCAACTCTGGGCTAGTAATCAAGGAAACTGAATCCTCACCGCTGACACTGAGGAGGGATGTTCACTTGGAACAAAAATGGATACACTCAGTATTTCCAGATGCAGCCATATGCATCAAGCAAAATTTCCCTTAAGAGCACAACAGGAATATCCTCAGTCCAGGGAATGGATTTCTCTATCTGTTTCCCTCCAGGTCACCAGTAAGACTCCCAACTGGCACAGCTATACAGCTGAGTCCTCAGCTGAGTGTCCAAGCCAAGTTCTTCAGCACCCTCTCTGTGAAACCAGTGCTTTGTGTCCCTGCTCCAAACAGCTGACACACATACTCTTTCAGATTTGATTTATACAGACACACACACACACACACACACACACACACACACACACACACACACACCTGGGAAAGGCTGGCAGAGATTTACTAGCTATGCCTCCTTCTGCATAGTCTGCACGGACTATAAGGTCGTTATACTACCACCACACACTCCAATGCTAGCTACTCTAAGGCTCTTGCAAGGATACCCAATTATATTGAGTGAAATTAATATTAATACAAATGGTAGCTTGACCAACTGCAAGGCTTTCAGGAGTAGCTGGAGTTGTCAGCAAAGATACATATATATATATATATATATATATATATATATATATATATATATATATATATATATATAGATATATATATATATATATATATATATATATATATATATATATATAGCAGTACTCTCACAAATTAAAATATTCTCTAAGGAAAAGCCACAATGAAAAGTTTAAATATATTTAATAATAAACAATAAAATAACATGAAAATACTAAATATCTATTTACAGTAAACACCAGAGTTTCACCAACAAGATATATTAAAAATAACACAGGTGGACAGGTTCACACAGTTACTGAAAAATAATACTTAACTAAATTCACTATATTTTCCTGACTTGTCTAAAGCATTAATATTCCCTGGTTACTTACTAGAGCAAGGCAAAATTAATTACGTGAGGGATTCTTTCTTGTCAGGTTACAAAAACAGACTGTCATAAGACTTCAGTCTCACCTAGTATTAAAATATCATTTTTAGATATGGATTGCAGAATGATATCACATGCATCTGATCATCTGACTTCTGGTTCCCATGCTACCCCCTTGGTTAGAAGCTGTCAGGATTTAGCACATATGTGTGAATAATACACCTGCAGAGAGCCTTGATAAGATGTGTTGCAGCTCCTGGAAGTCACAAAAGTATTTCAAACTTCCACCCTTCCAGAGTAACAATTAGTTCACCCCAATGACAATGCAGAAAGTTTCCTAGTACAGATTTTTGTCTCTGGCTGCAATGAGAACTATAAGATACAATTCTTATGGTGTATATTAAGTAATTTAATTTCTTGCTATTTTTCAAAGGCAGGTGGATTGAGATTAATCTCTTCTCTTCCAGTATCCTCTTTTACAATATACACATTTCAACAGTTACAATAATACATGTACATTTCTTCCTTTGTACATTAGGACATACTGTTGATAGTTTTTAACACAAGCAACTTTACAAATACATTTTTAACACAAGCATTTGTACAAATCAGTTTGATATTCAAATAACATATACTTCTTTACTAAATTCCAGCTAGCTGTGCTGGCATATGTTACACATCTACTGCCCTACTTCTCCTGGCATAGCTGGCAATACCTCAAATAGTCACAAAGGGACCATGGCTGACTCAGTAGTAGTAGTATGCAGGGACCATGCCAGACTCAATAGTAACTCAGTATGTAGGGACCATGCCTGACTCAGTAGTAACTCAGTAAGCAGGGACTATGCATGACTCAGTAGTAACCCAGTATGTGGGGACCATGCCTGACTCAATAGTAACCCAGTATGCACAGACCATGCCTGATTCAGTAGTAACCCAGTATGCAGGGACTATGCCTGGCTATTAACCCTGTATGCAGGGACCATGCCAGACTCAGTAGTAACAAAGTATGAAGGGACCATGCTGGGCTCAGTGGTAACCCAGTGTGCAGTGACTGTGCCTGACTCAGTAGTAACCCAGTATGCAGGGACCATGCCTGACTCAGTAGTAACCCAGTATGCAGGGACCATGCCTGACTCAGTAGTAACCCAGTATGCAGGGACCATGCCTGACTCAGTAGTATCATTATATGATGGCACCATGCCTGAGTCACTAGTAACCCAGTATGCAGGGACCATGCCTGACTAACTAGTAACCCAGTATGTGGCAACCGTGCCTGACTCAGTAATAACCTAGTATGCAGGGACTGTGCCTGACTCAGTAGTAACCCTGTATGCACAGACCATGCCTGACTCAGTACTAACCCAGTATGCAGGGACTATGCCCTGCCTAGTAGTAACCCAGTATGCAGGGACCATGCCTGACTCATTAGTTATTCTGTATACAGGGACCATGCCTGACTCTGTAGTAACACTGTATGCAAGGACCACACCTGAGTCAGTAGTATCCCAGTATGCAGGGACCATGCCTGACTCTGTAGTAACGTAACCCAGTATGCAGGGAACATGCCTGACTCACTAATAACCCAGTATGCAAGTACCATAGCTGACTCACTAGTAACCCAGTGTGCAGTGACATTGGCTAACTCAGTAGTAACCCAGTTTGTGGGGACTATGCCTGACTCACTAGTAACCCAGTATGCAGAGACCATGCCAGACTCACTGGTAACTCATTGTGCAGGGACTATGCCTGACTCAATAGTAACCCAGTAAGCAGGGATCATGCCTGACTCAGTAGTAACTTAGTATGATGGGACCTTCCCTGACTCAATAGTAACACTGTATGCAGGGACCATGGCTGACTCAGTAGTAACCCATTATGTGAGGACCATGACTGACTCAGTAGTAACCCAGTATGCAGGGACCATGCCTGACTCAGTAGTAACACTGCTTGCAGGGCCCATGCCTGACTCAGTAGTAACCTTGTATGCAGGGACAATGCCTGACTCAGTCATAACCCTGTATGCAGGAGCCATGCAGGACTCAATAGTTACTCAGTATGTAGGGACCATGCCTGACTCAGTAGTAACCCAGTATGCAGGGACCATGCCTGAATCAGTAGTATCCCATTATGTGGGGACCATGCTTGACTCAGTAGTAACCCAGTAGGCAGGGACCATGCCTGAATCAGTAGTAACCCATTATGTGAGGATCATGACTGACTCAGTAGTAACCCAGTATGCAGGGACAATGCCTGACTCAGTAGTAACACTGTTTGCAGGGCCCATGCCTGACCCAGTAGTAACCTTGTATGCAGGGACAATGCCTGACTCAGTCATAACCCTGTATGCAGGAGCCATGCAGGACTCAAGAGTTACTCAGTATGTAGGGACCATGCCTGACTCAGTAGTAACCCAGTATGCAGGGACCATGCCTGAATCAGTAGTATCCCATTATGTGGGGACCATGCTTGACTCAGTAGTAACCCAGTATACAGGGACTATGACTGACTCAGCACTAAACCAATATGTGGGGTATGATGTCCCAACTCTGGGCTAGTAATCAAGGAAACTGAATCCTCACCGCTGACACTGAGGAGGGATGTTCACTTGGAACAAAAATGGATACACCCAGTATTTCCAGATGCAGCCATATGCATCAAGCACAATTTCCCTTAAGAGCACAACAGGAATATCCTCAGTCCAGGGAATGGATTTCTCTATCTGTTTCCCTCCAGGTCGCCAGTAAGACTCCCAACTGGCACAGCTATACAGCTGAGTCCTCAGCTGAGTGTCCAAGCCAAGTTCTTCAGCACCCTCTCTGTGAAACCAGTGCTTTGTGTCCCTGCTCCAAACAGCTGACACACATACTCTTTCAGATTTGATTTACACAGACACACACACACACACACACACACACACACACACACACACACACACACACACACACACACACACGCACACACACCTGGGAAAGGCTGGCAGAGATTTACCAGCTATGCCTCCTTCTGCATAGTCTGCACAGACTATAAGGTCGTTATACTACCACCACACACTCCAATGCTAGCTACTCTAAGGCTCTTGCAAGGATACCCAATTATATTGAATGAAATTAATATTAATACAAATGGTAGCTTGACCAACTGCAAGGCTTTCAGGAGTAGCTGGAGTTGTCAGCAAAGATATATATATATATATATATATATATATATATATATATATATATATATATATATATAATATAGATATAGATATATGTGTATATATATATATGTATATATATATATATATATATATATATATATATATATATATATATATAGCAGTACTCTCACAAATTAAAATATTCTCTAAGGAAAAGCCACAATGAAAAGTTTAAATATATTTAATAATAAACAATAAAAGAACATGAAAATACTAAATATCTATTTACAGTAAACACCAGAGTTTCACCAACAAGATATATTAAAAATAACACAGGTGGACAGGTTCACACAGTTACTGAAAAATAATACTTAACTAATTTCACTAAATTTTCCTGACTTGTCTAAAGCATTAATATTCCCTGGTTACTTACTAGAGCAAGGGAAAATTAATTACGTGAGGGATTCTTTCTTGTCAGGTTACAAAAACAGACTGTCATAAGACTTCAGTCTCACCTAGTATTAAAATATCATTTTTAGATATGGATTGCAGAATGATATCACATGCATCTGATCATCTGACTTCTGGTTCCCATGCTACCCCCTTGGTTAGAAGCTGTCAGGATTTAGCACATATGTGTCAATAATACACCTGCAGAGAGCCTTGATAAGATGTGTTGCAGCTCCTGGAAGTCACAAAAGTATTTCAAACTTCCAGCCTTTCAGAGTAACAATTAGTTCACCCCAATGACAATGCAGAAAGTTTCCTAGTACAGATTTTTGTCTCTGGCTGCAATGAGAACTATAAGATACAATTCTTATGGTGTATATTAAGTAATTTAATTTCTTGCTATTTTTCAAAGGCAGGTGGATTGAGATTAATCTCTTCTCTTCCAGTATCCTGTTTTACAATATACACATTTCAACAGTTACAATAATACATGTACATTTCTTCCTTTGTACAGTAGGACTTACTGTTGATAGTTTTTAACACAAGCAACTTTACAAATACATTTTTAACACAAGCATTTGTACAAATCAGTTTGATATTCAAATAACATATAATTCTTTACTAAATTCCAGCTAGCTGTGCTGGCATATGTTACACATCTACTGCCCTACTTCTCCTGGCATAGCTGGCAATACCTCAAATAGTCACAAAGGGACCATGGCTGACTCAGTAGTAGTAGTATGCAGGGACCATGCCAGACTCAATAGTAACTCAGTATGTAGGGACCATGCCTGACTCAGTAGTAACTCAGTAAGCAGGGACTATGCATGACTCAGTAGTAATCCAGTATGTGGGGACCATGCCTGACTCAATAGTAACCCGGTATGCACAGACCATGCCTGATTCAGTAGTAACCCAGTATGCAGGGACTATGCCTGGCTATTAACCCTGTATGCAGGGACCATGCCAGACTCAGTAGTAACAAAGTATGAAGGGACCATGCTGGGCTCAGTGGTATCCCAGTGTGCAATGACTGTGCCTGACTCAGTAGTAACCCAGTATGCAGGGACCATGCCTGACTCAGTAGTAACCCAGTATGCAGGGACCATGCCTGACTCAGTAGTAACCCAGTATGCAGGGACCATGCCTGACTCAGTAGTATCATTATATGATGGCACCATGCCTGAGTCACTAGTAACCCAGTATGAAGGGACCATGCCTGACTAACTAGTAACCCAGTATGTGGCAACCGTGCCTGACTCAGTAATAACCTAGTATGCAGGGACTGTGCCTGACTCAGTAGTAACCCTGTATGCACAGACCATGCCTGACTCAGTACTAACCCAGTATGCAGGGACTATGCCCTGCCTAGTAGTAACCCAGTATGCAGGGACCATGCCTGACTCATTAGTTACTCTGTATACAGGGACCATGCCTGACTCTGTAGTAACACTGTATGCAAGGACCACACCTGAATCAGTAGTATCCCAGTATGCGGGGACTATGCCTGACTCAGTAATAACCCAGTATGCAGGGACCATGCCTGACTCAGTATTAATAACCCAGTATGCAGGGACCATGCCTGACTCAGTACTAACCCAGTGTACAAGGGACCGTACCTGACTCAGTAGTAACCCTGTATGCAGGGACCATACCTGATTGAGTAGCAGCCCAGTATGCAGGGATCATGTCTGACTCAGTAGTAATAACCCAGTATGCAGGGACCATGCCTGACACATTACTAACCCAGTATGCAAGGGACCATGTCTGACTCAGTAGTAACCCTGTATGCAGGGACCATACCTGACTCACTAGTAACCCAGTATGTGGCGACCGTGCCTGACTCAGTAGTAACCCAGTATGCAGGGACTGTGCCTGACTCAGTAGTAACCCTGTATGCATGGACCATGCCTGACTCAGTAATTACCCAGTATGCAGGGACCATGCCCTACCTAGTAGTAACCCAGTATGCAGGAACCATGCCTGACTCAGTAGTTACTCTGTATACAGGGACCATGCCTGACTCTGTAGTAACACTGTATGCAAGGACCCCACCTGAATCACTAGTATCCCAGTATGCAGGGACCATGCTTGACTCAGTAGTAACATAACCCAGTATGCAGGGAACATGCCTGACTCACTAATAACCCAGTATGCAAGTGCCATAGCTGACTCACTAGTAACCCAGTGTGCAGTGACATTGGCTAACTCAGTAGTAACCCAGTATGTGGGGACTATGCCTGACTCACTAGTAACCCAGTATTCAGGGACCATGCCAGACTCACTGGTAACTCAGTGTGCAGGGACTATGCCTGACTCAATAGTAATCCAGTAAGCAGGGATCATGCCTGACTCAGTAGTAACCTAGTATGAAGGGACCTTCCCTGACTCAGTAGTAACACTGTATGGAGGGACCATGGCTGACTCAGTAGTAACCCATTATGTGGGGACCATGCATGACTCAGTAGTAACCCAGTAGGAAGGGACCATGCCTGAATCAGTAGTAACCCATTATGTGAGGACCATGCCTGACTCAGTAGTAACCCAGTATGCAGGACCATGCCTGACTCAGTAGTAACACTGTTTGCAGGGCCCATGCCTGACTCAGTAGTAACCTTGTATGCATGGACAATGCCTGACTCAGTCATAACCCTGTATGCAGGAGCCATGCAGGACTCAAAAGGTACTCAGTATGTAGGGACCATGCCTGACTCAGTAGTAACCCAGTATGCAAGGACCATGCCTGAATCAGTAGTATCCCATTATGTGGGGACCATGCTTGACTCATTAGTAACCCAGTATACAGGGACCATGACTAACTCAGCACTAAACCAATATGTGGGGTATGATGTCCCAACTCTGGGCTAGTAATCAAGGAAACTGAATCCTCACTACTGACACTGAGGAGGGATGTTCACTTGGAACAAAAATGGATACACCCAGTATTTCCAGAAGCAGCCATATGCATCAAGCACAATTTCCCTTAAGAGCACAACAGGAATATCCTCAGTCCAGGGACTGGATTTCTCTATTTGTTTCCCTCCAGGTCCCCAGTAAGACTCCCCACTGGCACAGCTATACAGCTGAGTCCTCAGCTGAGTGTCCAAGCCAAGTTCTTCAGCACCCTCTCTGTGAAACCAGTGCTTTGTGTCCCTGCTCCAAACAGCTGACACACACAGTCTTTCAGATTTGATTTACACAGACACACACACACACACACACACACACACACACACACACACACACACACACACACACACACACACACACACACACACACACACACACAAACCTGGGAAAGGCTGGCAGAGATTTACTAGCTATGCCTACTTCTGCACAGTCTGCACAGACTATAAGGTCGTTACACTACCACCACACACTCCAATGCTAGCTACTCTAAGGCTCTTGCAAGGATATCCAATTATATTGAGTGAAATTAATATTAATACAAATGGTAGCTTGACAACAGCAAGGCTTTCAGGAGTAGCTGGAGTTGTCAGCAAAGATATATATATATATATATATATATATATATATATATATATATATATATATATGTATGTATATATATATATATATATATATATATATATATATATATATATATATATATATATATATATAGCAGTACTCTCACAAATTAAAATATTCTCTAAGGACCAGCCACAATGAAAAGTTTAAATATATTTAATAATAAACAATAAAAGAACATGAAAATACTAAATATCTATTTACAGTAAACACCAGAGTTTCAACCACAAGAAATATTAAAAATAACATAGGTGGGCAGGTTCACACAGTTACTGAAAAATAATACTTAACTAATTTCGCTATATTTTCCTGACTTGTCTAAAGCATTAATATTCCCTGGTTACTTACTAGAGCAAGGCAAAATTAATTACGTGAGGGATTCTTTCTTGTCAGGTTACAAAAACAGACTGTCATAAGACTTCAGTCTCACCTAGTATTAAAATATCATTTTTAGTTATGGATTGCAGAATGATATCACATGCATCTGATCATCTGACTTCTGGTTCCCATGCTACCCCCTTGGCTAGAAGCTGTCAGGATTTAGCACATATGTGTCAATAATACACCTGCAGAGAGCCTTGATAAGATGTGTTGCAGCTCCTGGAAGTCACAAAACTATTTCAAACTTCCACCCTTCCAGAGTAACAATTAGTTCACCCCAATGACAATGCAGAAAGTTTCATAGTACAGATTTTTGTCTCTGGCTGCAATGAGAACTATAAGATACAATTCTTATGGCGTATATTAAGTAATTTAATTTCTTGCTATTTTTCAAAGGCAGGTGGATTGAGATTCATCTCTTCTCTTCCAGTATCCTCTTTTACAATATACACATTTCAACAGTTACAATAATACATGTACATTTCTTCCTTTGTACAGTAGGACATACTGTTGATAGATTTTTAACACAAGCAACTTTACAAATACAGTTTTAACACAAGCATTTGTACAAATCAGTTTGATATTCAAGTAACATATAATTCTTTACTAAATTCCAGCTAGCTGTGCTGGCATATGTTACACATCTACTGCCCTACTTCTCCTGGCATAGCTGGCAATACCTCAAATAGTCACACAGGGACCATGGCTGACTCAGTAGTAGTAGTATGCAGGGACCATGCCTGACTCAGTAGTAACCCAGTATGTGGGGACCATGCCTGACTCAATAGTAACCCAGTATGCAGGGACCATGCCTGATTCAGTAGTAACCCAGTATGCAGGGACTATGCCTGGCTATTAACCCTGTATGCAGGGACCATGCCAGACTCAGTAGTAACAAAATATGAAGGGACCATGCTGGGCTCAGTGGTAACCCAGTGTGCAGTGACTGTGCCTGACTCAGTAGTAACCCAGTATGCAGGCACCATGCCTGACTCAGTAGTAACCCAGTATGCAGGGACCATGCCTGACTCAGTAGTAACCCAGTATGCAGGGACCATGCCTGACTCAGTAGTATCATTATATGATGGGACCATGCCTGAATCACCAGTAACCCAGTATGCAGAGACCATGCCTGACTAACTAGTAACCCAGTATGTGGCAACCGTGCCTGACTCAGTAATAACCTAGTATGCAGGGACTGTCCCTGACTCAGTAGTAACCCTGTATGCACAGACCATGCCTGACTCAGTACTAACCCAGTATGCAGGGACCATGCCCTGCCTAGTAGTAACCCAGTATGCAGGGACCATGCCTGACTCCTTAGTTACTCTGTATACAGGGACCATGACTGACTCTGTAGTAACACTGTATGCAAGGACCACACCTGAATCAGTAGTATCCCAGTATGCGGGGACCATGCCTGACTCAGTAATAACCCTGTATGCAGGGACCTTGCCTGACTCAGTAGTAACCTAGTATGCAGGGACCGTGCCTGACTCAGTAGTAATAACCCAGTATGCAGGGACCATGCCTGACTAAGTACTAACCCAGTGTACAAGGGACTGTGCCTGACTCAGTAGTAACCCTGTATGCAGGGACCATACCTGACTGAGTAGCAGCCCAGTATGCAGGGATCATGTCTGACTCAGTAGTAATAACCCAGTATGCAGGGAACATGCCTGACTCAGTACTAACCCAGTATGCAAGGGACCATGTCTGACTCAGTAGTAACTCTGTATGCAGGGACCATGCCTGACTCACTAGTAACCCGGTATGCGGCAACTGTGCCTGACTCAGTAGTAACCTAGTATGCAGGGACTGTGCCTGACTCAGTAGTAACCCTGTATGCATGGACCATGCCTGACTCAGTACTAACCCAGTATGCAGGGACCATGCCCTACCTAGTAGTAACCCAGTATGTAGGGACCATGCCTGACTCAGTAGTTACTTTGTATACAGGGACCATGCCTGACTCTGTAGTAACACTGTATGCAAGGACCACACCTGAATCAGTAGTATCTCAGTATGCAGGGACCATGCTTGACTCTGTAGTAATGTAACCCAGTATGCAGGGAACATGCCTGACTCACTAATAACCCAGTATGCAAGTACCATAGCTGACTCACTAGTAACCCAGTGTGCAGTGACCCTGGCTAACTCAGTAGAAACCCAGTAATGTGGGGACTATGCCTGACTCACTAGTATACCAGTATGCAGGGACCATGCCTGACTCTGTAGTAACACTGTATGCAAGGGCCACACCTGAATCAGTAGTATCCCAGTATGCAGGGACCATGTCTGACTCAGTAATAACCCTGTATGCAGGGACCTTGCCTGACTCAGTAGTAACCTAGTATGCAGGGACCGTGCCTGCCTCAGTACTAACCCAGTATGTAGGGACCATGCCTGACTCAGTACTAACCCAGTGTACAAGGGACCGTGCCTGACTCAGTAGTAACCCTGTATGCAGGGACCATACCTGACTGAGTAGTAGCCCAGTATGCAGGGATCATGTCTGACTCAGTAGTAATAACTCAGTATGCAGGGACCATGCCTGACTCACTAGTAACCCAGTATGTGGCGACCGTGCCTGACTCAGTAGTAACCTAGTGTGCAGGGACTGTGCCTGACTCAGTAGTAACCCTGTATGCATGGACCATGCCTGACTCAGTACTAACCCAGTATGCAGGGACCATGCCCTACCTAGTAGTAACCTAGTATGCAGGGGCCATGCCTGACTCAGTAGTTACTCTGTATACAGGGACCATGCCTGACTCTGTAGTAACACTGTATGCAAGGACCACACCTGAATCAGTAGTATCCCAGTATGCAGGGACCAATCCTGACTCAGTAATAATCCTGTATGCAGGGACCTTGCCTGACTCAGTAGTAACCTAGTATGCAGGGACCATGCCTGACTCAGTAGTAATAACCCAGTATGCAGGGACCATGCCTGACTCCAGTACTAACCCAGTGTACAAGGGACCGTGCCTGACTCAGTAGTAACCCTGTATGCAGGGACCATACCTGACTGAGTAGTAGCCCAGTATGCAGGGATCATGTCTGACTCAGTAGTAATAACCCAGTATGCAGGGAACATGCCTGACTCAGTACTAACCCAGTATGCAAGGGACCATGTCTGACTCAGTAGTAACTCTGTGTGCAGGGACCATGCCTGACTCACTAGTAACCCAGTATGCGGCGACTGTGCCTGACTCAGTAGTAACCTAGTATGCAGGGACTGTGCCTGACTCAGTAGTAACCCTGTATGCATGGACCATGCCTGACTCAGTACTAACCCAGTATGCAGGGACCATGCCCTACCTAGTAGTAACCCAGTATGCAGGCACCATGCCTGACTCAGTAGTTACTTTGTATACAGGGACCATGCCTGACTCTGTAGTAACACTGTATGCAAGGACCACACCTGAATCAGTAGTATCTCAGTATGCAGGGACCATGCTTGACTCTGTAGTAACGTAACCCAGTATGCAGGGAACATGCCTGACTCACTTATAACCCAGTATGCAAGTACCATAGCTGACTCAGTAGTAACCCAGTGTGCAGTGACCCTGGCTAACTCAGTAGAAACCCAGTATGTGGGGACTATGCCTGACTCACTAGTATCCCAGTATGCAGGGACCATGCCAGACTCACTGGTAACTCAGTGTGCAGGTTAAACTATTTCTGGCTCCGTAAAGTCTGCTCTTCATTTTTTCCCTTAGAACTGCTCTACTTGTAATCTAAACAGTCTATTCTCTATCTGTAAAGCTCAGCACTTGTTCCTAAAGCATTTTTTTAGTCAGGTAAAGCACTTCTATATTATACAAAGTACTTCACTAGCTTAAAACCCCCTTGAGTACCCACTTCCCTATAGGTCCTTTCTGACTCAGTTACACAGCAAACTTTTTCATTTCTTCTAGCATGTCAAAGGGTCAGTTGCTAGCATCCTCTCCTGCTCAGCTGGTGAATCTGGGAATATTGAGGCAATGTTACAATTGCCTCATGTACACAGACAACCCTCTCCTCCTCCCACAAAACACAAATGCATGCGAGAGATGCAACTATATAGCCAAACTGGAGGCTGAGCTCTCTCAACTCAGGACTGGCAAAACCAAACAGGAGGAGAAGGTAACCACACACACCATAAACCCAGTCTCACATAGAACTATCACAACTACAAATCACACACATAAACACACAAAGACATACTCGGAGGCACTGATCAAAAATCTACCAAAACAGCAGAGGCCTCCAAAGCAGACACCCAAACAACTGCCACCTCATGACATAACACAAGCAACACATAGATCACAAAGTCAGTGTGCAAATCAGTCACAGCCCTTAAGGCCAAACACAATGCCAGACACACTTGTCATAGGTGACTCCATAGTCAGACACACTGACGTCCCACTCACCAGACTGAACAAGGAGAGGGTCACAGTAAGCTGCCTGTCGGGCTAGAATCCGCCACATAACACAAGCACTCAGGTCACTCCACAGCAAGTACAAGTATGACTCAGTCATTGTCCATGCCGGTGTGAATGACCTGAGACATACCTCCCTGGACTACATGAAAAGAGACATAAAGGAACTCTCAGATTATGTAGCCCAGGCTGGTATGACCCTGACCCTGAGCAGTATCCTACCTTCACCAAGAATGATGCCACAATACAGAGACAAAATGATCAGTTTTAATAATTGGCTTAATTTCTGGTGTCATTCTAAGGGATCCAATGTCTGTCTGCCTGGAATGACATGCTGGAAAAGCCACGCTTGCAAGGGACAGCTTGCACCTGTCACCCCTGGGTTTCCGGATATTGGCAAAGGCTCTTGCCACCCCCATAGTGCCTTTTTTAGACAAGGCTCAAATTCTAAACCCACCGCCCTAGAAAACAATAATGGAAAAAAACTAAGGGTAATGCTGCTCAGTGCCACAAGTCTAAATCTCAAGATGCACGCCCTCGAAGCCCTCCTCAGTATGGAGAACATCGATGTCTGTGCTGTGACTGAAACCTGGTTCAAGGCTCCTGAGAGCACCCCGGCACTATCAGGTTTTACCTCATATCATGCGTTCCGGCCCCAAAACCCGGACCGTACCACAAAAAGATGGGGTGTATCCATATTCATCAAGGATACCCACACATCCAGGATGGTGGCAACTCACGAAGCATCAGAGACCATTCAGGTGCAATTAACCATAGGCAAAACTGCTTTAAAGTTTGTAACATGTTACAGGCCACCCTCTCAAACTCAGGAACCCCACACAGCCTTCCTGAAGACACTGGAGAGTATAAATGTCTCTCCAAACACCATCAAATTGGGTGACTTCAACTACCCAAACATAGACTGGGAACATTACTCAAGCCCCAATACCCTAGCCCAAAGGTTCCTGGAGTTCATAAACTCAAATGCTATGGAACAACTTGTCACCATTCCCACAAGAGGTGAAAATATACTAGACCTGATAATCACAAACATGGGGACAAAATGCTCCACTCCGGAAGTATATCCCTCATTGGTGAGATCAGACCATAAACTAATCTCACTGGAGATCCACATCCCGACCCCACCCCCAACAAAAAAGACCACAGTGAAGAACTACTCAAAAGCCAACTTCACACTTCCTAAGACTGGTGTGGTATCCTTTAAGGCCCCTGAGCCATTGGAAACCACAACCCACACTGCTGAATCCCTTACAAATGCTTTCTACGAGGACCTCCAGGATTGCATGGATCAAGCAATCCCAAATAAAATCAAGACCCTTTTCACCAAAGGCAAGCGCCCGATCTGGTGGACCCCAGCCATAAACAAACTTTACAACAAGAGGAGAAAGCTACTACAAGATAGAGCAAAATCCCTAAAAGGGAAGACATCTCTGATCAATACTAGTAAAAAACTACGATCACTCATAAAATCATCCAAGGCCAACTTTGAGAGAAAAATCACCAAGGACTCAAAAGACAATCATAAGGCCTTCTTTAGCTATGTTAGAAATCTGTGTGGAAACTCCCAGATATGCTCAGAATTAGTCCAAAATGATACAAAAATCACTGAACCCACAGACATTGTAAACATACTGGCAGACAGGTTCAGTGAAAATTTCTCCCCTCCCCCCCCCAAAAGGAGAAATATCTATCCCAGCAGAGTGTAGCCTCCCAATCATCTCAAATGCCCAGGTGAGAGCTGCTCTCTCTAAAGCTAAAAACACAGCATCAATGGGACTGGATGGTGTCCCCGGCTGTGTGCTACACGAACTCAATGAGGAACTTAACCCACACATAAGACTGCTGTTTAATCTTAGCCTTACCACAGGATACGTATCCAAAGATTGGCGTACGGCAACTGTGGTCCCACTCCACAAAGGCGGTGCTTCTATGGCCCCTGGTAATTACCGCCCCATAAGCTTAACAAGCCTGGTCTGCAAAGCTATGGAGAGGATCATAATGGAACTCATAAATAAAGACATAGGGGACCTGCAGACATTGGATCCTACCCAATTCGGCTTTGTCAAGGGCAGATCATGCCTCTTGAACTTGGTCGACTTTTTTGAAACAGTCACCAAGGCCATTGATGAGGGTAAGGCAGTTCACACAGCCTACCTTGACCTTGCAAAAGGTTTCGACAAAATACCCCACTCGGGTATCATAGAAAAGCTCACCAGCTTAAATGTAAACCCATATGTCACAAGATGGGTTGCAAACTGGCTCAAGGACAGAACCCACAGGGTTAGAGTTGCTGGTGCCATGTCAGACTCCAAGCCGGTCACAAGCGGTGTCCCACAGGGCTCAGTCCTGGGCCCCCTCTTGTTCGGCATCTACTTTTCAGAAGTGCTGGCAAACATAGGAGGATTGTGGCTGACAAAGTTTGCAGATGACTGCAAACTGGGCGCCATAGTTGAAAATCCATCTGACACAGATATCCTTCAGAGAGGTCTCATAGAAATGGATAACTGGTGCCAGAGCCATGGCCTTAAGCTAAATGCCAAAAAATGTATAGTCATACCCTTTGGTAAAAACAAGGTAACCCCAAGTTACCACATAGGTGGCAATCCATTAAGCACAAAAGAGGTTATCAGGGACCTGGGGACCCAAGTTGACAGTAACCTTTCTTTTGACACTCACATTGCCAAAGTGGTTAGAAGGACATTCTACATTGCCCACCTGATTATGAAGGGATTCACATCCAGATCAAGGGAGGTCATTGTTCCCCTGTACTCTTCACTTATCAGACCAATGATTGAGTACAATGCCCCATTTGGAATGTATCTTACCCGACACCTGCAGCAATTGGAAAGAACCCAAAAGTTCCTCACCAAAAGGATAAAGGGGCTCAAAAATATGCCATATGCTGCCCGACTGAAGAAACTCCAGCTCTATTCAGTCGCATACCGTCTGCTCAGAGGTGACCTGTGCCTGACATACAAGGCCATGTCCAACCCGGAATTAATGGACATGCTCCACCTCAAAAAATCCAAATCCACCAGAGCCACTAGAGCAAGAGACTTAAACCTCAACACGGATATAAATAGGATGTGCTGGAGGGACAGATTCATCACCCAGAGACTCCCTATGCTGTGGAACAGAATCCCGGTCCATGTGAGACAGAGCACCTCACTGGCTCTGTTCAAGAGGAATCTTGACCAGTGGATGGGAGATCATAGGTTTACCCCGGGGATCATCTCTGTATCACTGCTGGACAGAGGCATGCAAACTAATGGGTATAGTATTCTTCAACCTAAGGGGTTGTGAAAGCCACACAACTCTGGCTAGGCTTATAAATGCCCTAGGGCAGATAGCCTAGTATGAACCTATGAACCTATGACTATGCCTGACTCAATAGTAACCCAGTAAGCAGGGATCATGCCTGTCTCAGTAGTAACCTAGTATGGAGGGACCATTCCTGACTCAGTAGTAACACTGTATGCAGGGACCATGGCTGACTCAGTAGTAACCCATTATGTGGGGACCATGCCTGACTCTGTAGTAACACTGTATGCAAGGACCACACCTGAATCAGTAGTATCCCAGTATGCAGGGACCATGCCTGACTCAGTAATAACCCTGTATGCAGGGACCTTGCCTTACTCAGTAGTAACCTAGTATGCAGGGACCGTGCCTGCCTCAGTACTAACCCAGTATGCAGGGACCATGCCTAACTCAGTAGTAATAACCCAGTATGCAGGGACCATGCCTGACTCAGTACTAACCCAGTGTACAAGGGACTGTGCCTGACTCAGTAGTAACCCTGTATGCAGGGACCATACCTGACTGAGTAGTAGCCCAGTATGCAGGGATCATGTCTGACTCAATAGTAATAACCCAGTATGCAGGGACCATGCCTGACTCAGTACTAACCCAGTATGCAAGGGACCATGTCTGACTCAGTAGTAACCCTGTATGCATGGACCATGTCTGACTCAGTACTAACCTAGTATGCAGGGACCATGCCCTACCTAGTAGTAACCCAGTATGCAGGGACCATGCCTGACTCAGTAGTTACTTTGTATACAGGGACCATGCCTGACTCTGTAGTAACACTGTATGCAAGGACCACACCTGAATCAGTAGTATCTCAGTATGCAGGGACCATGCTTGACTCTGTAATAATGTAACCCAGTATGCAGGGAACATGCCTAACTCACTAATAACCCAGTATGCAAGTACCATAGCTGACTCACTAGTAACCCAGTGTGCAGTCACCCTGGCTAACTCAGTAGTAACCCAGTATGTGGGGACTATGCCTGACTCACTAGTAATCCAGTATGCAGGGACCATGCCAGACTCACTGGTAACTCAGTGTGCAGGGACTATGCCTGACTCAATAGTAACCCAGTAAGCAGGGATCATGCCTGACTCAGTAGTAACCTAGTATGGAGGGACCATCCCTGACTCAGTAGTAACACTGTATGGAGGGACCATGGCTGACTCAGTATTAACCCATTATGTGGGGACCATGCCTGACTCTGTAGTAACACTGTATGCAAGGACCACACCTGAATCAGTAGTATCCCAGTATGCAGGGACCATGCCTGACTCAGTAATAACCCTGTATGCAGGGACCTTTCCTGACTCAGTAGTAACCTAGTATGCAGGGACCGTGCCTGCCTCAGTACTAACCCAGTATGCAAGGACCATGCCTGACTCAGTAGTAATAACCCAGTATGCAGGGACCATGCCTGGCTCAGTACTAACCCAGTGTACAAGGGACTGTGCCTGACTCAGTAGTAACCCTGTATGCAGGGACCATACCTGACTGAGTAGTAGCCCAATATGCAGGGATCATGTCTGACTCAGTAGTAATAACCCAGTATGCAGGGACCATGCCTGACTCAGTACTAACCCAGTATGCAGGGACCATGCCTGAATCAGTAGTAACCCATTATGTGGGGACCATGCCTGACTCAGTAGTAACCCAATATGCAGGGACCGTGTCTGACTCAGTACTAAACCAATATGTGGGGTTTGATGTCCCAACTCCGGGCTAGTAATCATGGAGCCTGAATCCTCACCACTGACACTGGGGAGGGATGTTCACTTGGAACAAAAATGGATGCACCCAGTATTTCCAGATGCAGCCATATGCATCAAGCACAATTTCCCTTAAGAGCGCAACATGAATATCCTTTGTCCGGGGGCTGGATTTCTCTAGCTGTCTCCCTCCAGGTCCCCAGTAAGACTCCCCACTGGCACAGCTATACAGCTGATTCCTCAGCTGAGTGTCCAAGCCAAGTTCTCCAGCACCCTCTCTGTGAAACCAGTGCTTTGTGTCCCTGTTCCAAACAGCTGACATACACACTCTTTGAGATTTGATTTGCACAGACACACACACACACACACACACACACACACACACACACACACACACACACACACACACACACACACACACACACACACACACATACACATGCACACACACACACACACACACACACACACACACACACACACACACACACACACACACACACACACACCTGGGAAAGGCTGGCAGAAATTTACTAGCTATGCCTCCTTCTGCACAGTCTGCACAGACTATAAGGTAGTTACACTACCACCACACACTCCAATGCCAGCTTCTCTAAGGCTCTTGCAAGGGTACCCAATTATATCGAGAGAAATTAATATTAATACAAATAGGTTCATAGGTTCATAGGTTACTACTAAGGTAACTACCATTATGGGCCATTTTAAGCCTAGCCAATTACCCCATGTCAGAATCAAACCCTGCACCTTATGTTTCTAAGGTAAGCACCTTAACCATTACGCCAACCTCCCACCCCTTGACCAACAGCAAGGCTTTCAGGAGTAGCTGGAGTTGTCAGCAAAGATATATATATATATATATATATATAGAGAGAGAGAGAGAGAGAGAGAGAGAGATAGCAGTGCTCTCACAAATTAAAATATTCTCTAAGGACTAGCCACAATGAAAAGTTTAAATATATTTAATAATATACAATAAAAGAACATGAAAATGCTAAATATCTATTTACAGTAAACACCAGAGTTTCAACCACAAGAAATATTAAAAATAACACAGGTGGACAGGTTCACACAGTTATTGAAAAAGAATACTTAACTAATTTCACTATATTTTCCTAACTTGTCTAAAACATTATTATTCCCTGGTTACTTACTAGAGCAAGGCAAAATTAATTACATGAGGGATTCTTTCTTGTCAAGTTACAAAAACAGACTGTCATATGACTTCAGTCTCACCTAGTATTAAAATATAGTTTTTTAGTTATGGATTGCAGAATGATATCACATGCATCTGATCATCTGACTTCTGGTTCCCATGCTACCCACTTGGCTAGAAGCTGTCAGGATTTAGCACATATGTGTCAATAATACACCTGCAGAGAGCCTTGATAAGATGTGTTGCAGCTCCTGGAAGTCACAATACTATTTCAAACTTCCACCCTTCCAGAGTAACAATTAGTTCACCCCAATGACAATGCAGAAAGTTTCCTAGTACATATTTTTGTCTCTGGCTGCAATGAGAACTATAAGATACAATTCTTATGGCGTATATTAAGTAATTTAATTTCTTGCTATTTTTCAAAGGCAGGTGGATTGAGATTAATCTCTTCTCTTTCAGTATCCTCCTTTACAATCTACACATTTCAACAGTTACAATAATACATGTACATTTCTTCCTTTGTACAGTAGGACATACTGTTGATAGATTTTTAGCACAAGCAACTTTACAAATACATTTTTAACACAAGCATTTGTAAAAATCAGTTTGATATTCAAATAACATATAATTCTTTACTAAATTCCAGCTAGCTGTGCTGGCATATGTTACACATCTACTGCCCTACTTCTCCTGGCATAGCTGGCAATACCTCAAATAGTCACACAGGGACCATGGCTGACTCAGTAGCAACCCTGTATGCAGAGACCATGCCAGACTCAATAGTAACTCAGTATGTAGGGACCATGCCTGACTCAGTAGTAACTCAGTAAGCAGGGACCATGCCTGACTCAGTAGTAACCCAGTATGTGGGGACCATGCCTGACTCAATAGTAACCCAGTATGCAGGGACCATGCCTGAATCAGTAGTAACCCAGTATGCAGGGACTATGCCTGACTATTAACCCTGTATGCAGGGACAATGCCAGACTCAGTAGTAACCCAGTATGAAGGGACCATGCTGGGCTCAGTGGTAACCCAGTGTGCAGGGACTGCGCCTGACTCAGTAGTAACTCAATATGCAGGGACCATGCCTGTCTCAGTAATAACTCAATATGCAGGGACCATGCCTGACTCAGTAGTAATCCTGTATGCAATGACCATGCCTGACTCAGTAGTAACTCAGCATACAAGGACCATGCCTGACATAGAAGGAATCCAGTACGCCAGGAACATGCCTGACTCAGCAGTAATCCAGTTTGTAGGGACCGTGCCTGACTCAGTAGTAACTCAGTATGCAGAGACCTTGCCTGACTTAGTAGTAATGCTGTATGCGAGGACCATGCCTGACTCAGTAGTAACCCAGTATGCAAGGGACCATGCCTGACTCAGTAGTAACCCAGTATGCAGTGACCATGCCTGACTCAGTAGTAATGCTGTATGCAAGCACCATGCTTGACTCAGTAGTAGACCAGTATGCAGTGACCATGTCTGACTCAGTAGTAACCCAGTATGCAGGGACTATGCCTGACTATTAACCCTGTATGCAGGGACCATGCCAGACTCAGTAGTAACCCAGGATGAAGGGACCATGATGGGCTCAGTGGTAACCCAGTGTGCAGGGACTGTGCCTGACTCAGTAGTAACCCAATATGCAGGGACCATGCCTGACTCAGAGGTAACTCAATATGCAGGGACCATAACTGACTCAGTAGTAATCCTGTATGCAGGGACCATGCCTGACTCAGTAGTAACTCAATATGCAGGGACCATGCCTGACTCAGTAGTAATCCTGTATGCAATGACCATGCCTGACTCAGTAGTAACTCAGCATGCAAGGACCATGCCTGACATAGACGGAACCCAGTACGCAAGGAACATGCCTGACTCAGCAGTAATCCAGTTTGTAGGGACCATGCCTGATTCAGTAGTAACTCAGTATGCAGAGACCATGCCTGACTTAGTAATAATGCTGTATGCGGGGACCATGCCTGATTCAGTAGTAATGCTATATGCGAGGACCATGCCTGACTCAGTAGTAACCCAGTATGCAAGGGACCATGCCTGACTCAGTAGTAACCCAGTATGCAGTGACCATGCCTGACTCAGTAGTAATGCTGTATGCAAGCACCATGCTTGACTCAGTAGCAGACCAGTATGCAGTGACCATGTCTGACTCAGTAGTAACCCAGTATGCATGGACCATGCCTGACTCAGTAGTAACCCAGTATGCAGGGACCATGCCTGACTCATTAGTAACCCAGTATGCAGGGACCATGCCTGACTCAGTAGTATCATTATATGATGGGACCATGCCTGAATCACTAGTAACCTAGTATGCAGGGACCATGCCTGACTCACTAGTAACCCAGTATGTGGCAACCATGCCTGACTCAGTAGTAACCTAGTATGCACGGACTGTGCCTGACTCAGTAGTAACCCTGTATGCACGGACCATGCCTGACTCAGTACTAACCCAGTATGCAGGGACCATACCCTACCTATTAATAACCCAGTATGCAGGGACCATGCCTGACTCAGTAGTTACTCTGTATACAGGGACCATGCCTGACTCTGTAGTAACACTGTATGCAAGGACCACACCTGAATCAGTAGTATCCCAGTATGCAGGGACCATGCCTGACTCAGTAATAACCCTGTATGCAGGGATCTTGCGTGACTCAGTAGTAACCTAGTATGCAGGGACCGTGCCTGCCTCAGTACTAACCCAGTATGCAGGGACCATGCCTGACTCAGAAGTAATAACCCGGTATGCAGGGACCATGCCTGACTCAGTACTAACCCAGTATGCAATGGACCGTGCCTGACTCAGTAGTAACCCTGTATGCAGGGACCATACCTGACTGAGTAGTAACCCAGTATGCAAGGGATCATGCCTGACTCAGTAGTAATAACCCAGTATGCAGGGACCATGCCTGACTCAGTGCTAACCCAGTATGCAAGGGACCATGTCTGACTCAGTAGTAACCCTGTATGCAGCGACCATGCCTGACTCACTAGTAACCCAGTATGTGGCGACCGTGCCTGACTCACTAGTAACCTAGTATGCAGGGACTGTGCCTGACTCAGTAGTAACCCTGTATGCACGGACCATGCCTGACTCAGTACTAACCCAGTATGCAGGGACCATGCCTTACCTAGTAGTAACCCGGTATGCAAGGACCACACCTGACTCAGTAGTTACTCTGTATACAGGGACCATGCCTGACTCTGTAGTAACACTGTATGTAAGGACCACACCTGAATCAGTAGTATCCCAGTATGCAGGGACCATGCCTGACTCATTACTAACCCCATATGCAAGGGACCATGTCTGACTCAGTAGTAACCCTGTATGCAGCGACCATGCCTGACTCACTAGTAACCAAGTATGTGGCGACCGTGCCTGACTCACTAGTAACCTATTATGCAGGGACTGTGCCTGACTCAGTAGTAACCCTGTATGCACGGACCATGCCTGACTCAGTACTAACCCAGTATGCAGGGACCATGCCTTACCTAGTAGTAACCCGGTATGCAGGGACCACACCTGACTCAGTAGTTACTCTGTATACAGGGACCATGCCTGACTCTGTAGTAACACTGTATGCAAGGACCACACCTGAATCAGTAGCATCCCAGTATGCAAGGACCATGCCTGACTCAGTAATAACCATGTATGCAGGGACCTTGCCTGACTCAGTAGTAACCTAGTATGCAGGGACCATGCCTGCCTCAGTACTAACCCACTATGCAGGGACCATGCCTGACTCATTAGTAATAACCCAGTATGCAGGGACCATGCCTGACTCAGTACTAACCCAGTATCCAAGGGACCGTGCCTGACTCACTAGTAACCTAGTATGCAGGGACTGTGCCTGACTCAGTAGTAACCCTGTATGCACGGACCATGCCTGACTCAGTACTAACCCAGTATGCAGGGACCATGCCTTACCTAGTAGTAACCCGGTATGCAGGGACCACACCTGACTCAGTAGTTACTCTGTATACAGGGACCATGCCTGACTCTGTAGTAACACTGTATGCAAGGACCACACCTGAATCAGTAGTATCCCAGTATGCAGGGACCATGCCTGACTCAGTAATAACCATGTATGCAGGGACCTTGCCTGACTCAGTAGTAACCTAGTATGCAGGGACCATGCCTGCCTCAGTACTAACCCACTATGCAGGGACCATGCCTGACTCATTAGTAATAACCCAGTATGCAGGGACCATGCCTGACTCAGTACTAACCCAGTATCCAAGGGACCGTTCCTGACTCAGTAGTAACCCTGTATGCAGGGACCATACCTGACTGAGTAGTAACCCAGTATGCAGGGACCATGCCTGACTCAGTAGTATCATTATATAATGGGACCATGCCTGACTCACTAGTAACCCAGTATGTGGCGACCGTGCCTGACTCAGTAGTAAGCTAGTATGCAGGTACTCTGCCTGAATCAGTAGTAACCCTGTATGCACGGACCATGCCTGACTCAGTACTAACCCAGTATGCAGGGACCATACCCTACCTAGTAATAACCCAGTATGCAGGGACCATGCCTGACTCAGTAGTTACTCTGTATACAGGGACCATGCCTGACTCTGTAGTAACACTGTATGCAAGGACCACACCTGAATCAGTAGTATCCCAGTATGCAGGGACCATGCCTGACTCAGTAATAACCCTGTATGCAGGGATCTTGCGTGACTCAGTAGTAACCTAATATGCAGGGACCGTGCCTGCCTCAGTACTAACCCAGTATGCAGGGACCATGCCTGACTCAGAAGTAATAACCCAGTATGCAGGGACCATGCCTGACTCAGTACTAACCTAGTATGCAATGGACCGTGCCTGACTCAGTAGTAACCCTGTATGCAGGGACCATACCTGACTGAGTAGTAGCCCAGTATGCAAGGGATCATGCCTGACTCAGTAGTAATAACCCAGTATGCAGGGACCATGCCTGACTCAGTACTAACCCAGTATGCAAGGGACCATGTCTGACTCAGTAGTAACCCTGTATGCAGCGACCATGCCTGACTCACTAGTAACCCAGTATGTGGCGACCGTGCCTGGCTCAGTAGTAACCTAGTATGCAGGGACTGTGCCTGACTCAGTAGTAAACCTGTATGCACGGACCATGCCTGACTCAGTACTAACCCAGTATGCAGGGACCATGCCTTACCTAGTAGTAACCCAGTATGCAGGGACCACACCTGACTCAGTAGTTACTCTGTATACAGGGACCATGCCTGACTCTGTAGTAACACTGTATACAAGGACCACACCTGAATCAGTAGTATCCCAGTATGCAGGGACCATGCCTGACTCAGTAATAACCATGTATGCAGGGACCTTGCCTGACTCAGTAGTAACCTAGTATGCAGGGACCATGCCTGCCTCAGTACTAACCCACTATGCAGGGACCATGCCTGACTCATTAGTAATAACCCAGTATGCAGGGACCATGCCTGACTCAGTACTAACCCAGTATCCAAGGGACCGTTCCTGACTCAGTAGTAACCCTGTATGCAGGGACCATACCTGACTGAGTAGTAACCCAGTATGCAGGGAGCATGCCTGACTCAGTACTAACCCAGTATGCAAGGGACCATGCCTGACTCAGTATTAACTCAGTATGCAGGGACCATGCCTGACTGCGTAGTAACCCAGTATGTGGGGACCATGCCTGACTCACTAGCAACCCAGTTTGTAGGAACCATTCTCTACTTTCTGGCCCTCCAGTTTTTGCCTACATGATTTGCCTTCCTTGTTACGAATTCACTCCCATATTTGTATTTCTTGTGTTTTATCTAAATGTTCTTGTTTTATCCCCACTCATTTTAAGTCAAACAGACAAGTGTGATGCCATATTTTTTTGCGGTAATAAGTGTCTGCAAAATGTGATGCATTTTGTTTTCTGACAATAAACCACAACATTTTCAAATGCAAAAGGCACATTGAGGACTGACATCAGTATGTTTATATGGGCTTTAACCAAAAGCTGTTGGTTTGACCCCACATACGGAATTTCTATATAGGATTCTGGTTTTCTGTCTGCCTTACTGGTCAGTAGGGAAGGTGAGGTTAAATTTCTTACTGCCTGTGTGAAATTATATCTGACTTATTAGAGGTTTATAGGTTCAAGTTCTGCCATGGTCATTAGCACAATTTTACAGTTGCCAATGTGGTCTAATAGACAAGCCATCTGACTCTGGATCATACTGTAGTTCAAGTCAAACACTTGTAAAGGTCACACTGTATATAACATACAATCAAATGACTGCCGCCCAAAGAGGATGATAATCTGCACCATCGCCTTTCTGTGTCCACTACAAGGTGTTCAGAGTGATTATAACTCTCAGCCTTTAGTCACTTTTTATACCTATCTACTTAATGTCAATCAATCGATCAATCAGTCAATCAATCGATCAATAAATTATTTTGCCCCCCTGCTTGTGGCCCATCAGATCATTTATTTCTTCCACTGGGTGAGAGCCAGGAATACCTAGACAGGATAAGACCCCTATAGCCCATTCTCTGCCTCTGCACTGAGCCTCATCAGTCATTCCTTCTCCTGATGGATGAAAAATGAGTTTTAGGGATCAGATCTTGTTTAACGATCCCCTGAATTTCCTTAAATTCCACCCTTGGAGGCAGCTTGTTGTCTTCGTAGCTGCTGCCTTTCAGAGAAGGGTATGCTTGTGCTTGTATGTGTGCCTCTTTGGTTATATTTCACACCACCTATGTAGCTCTGAATTTCTGGGCTTCTTCAGGAAGTACTGACAAGTGATTGACCTAAAACACCTTCCCTGTCCACAAGATGGGCAAACTGACATTGGTTGCTCAGTCTGTTTCTCCATGCCTGGCCCCTCCTGTGCCCTTGATACTGTTCAAACACAGGTTGCCTGAGTTATACACAGGTCTTCATCGCTCTATGTCATATGGCCAGACCAAAGTTTTTTTTTAAACTCTTTAACCAGTGAAAGTCACATAAACTGAGTTATTTGTTACTTGATTTATTTAAATGTCAGTAATAATGTACAGTATCCAAAGACTCCAGAATTGGTCATGCAATAAATAAGGCTGCAGCAACGTGATTTACTTGTTACAGCTCGTATAAGCTAAAATGAGATTTTCCATTGCAGTGTTGTATAGATCTGAAAAAACACATTTTGGAATGAAATGAATCTTTATGTGGTAAAGTTATGATGAAGTTGCTCATGCTAATTACATACAAGTGTTGCAGGTGTACATTTCAGTGTCACATTTTATTGCCATAATTGCAGCAGCAGAAAATACCTTCTTATTTCATGACCCAGAAACAGTGCAGTAGTGAAAGTAATGAAGCAGAATGGAAAAGAAGTATTACATTACAATATAAAATACCAAAGGCAATAAGGTAGTAGAATAACAAGAAAACATGTACATGATAGGTACAAATATGCTTCCAATAAATGTAGGGTAAATGGTACTGACACAAACAAATACATTTTTTTTTGGTTTCTTTTTGGTCAGTACCCCCAATGACCATATAATTCTGCCTAATGACCACACTGTATATCAATGTGTTCCCTGGGGTGAACAGACCTATGGCTTATTCATTCCACTGGGGTGGACAGTGAGTGGGAACGATCATCCTCATACTAGGGATCAAAGTTTTCTGTTTTAAGTCCTGCCATCCCACGCACATATGAAAAGCATTCAGGGCTGTGGTGAGCAGTGGGGGCTCCATGATCCATGTATACATCTCTGCGCATACTTTATTTATTTATTTATGCATTTGACGTTAACCAGGATAGTTCGCTGCTCTTCAGACCATTTTAAGGTATGCACTGGGCATAGGACACATAATCAAACATTCCTGTCTCCTTGCAGGCAACACCTTTGTGCAATCCCTATGTTCAACAGGGATTCTACAATGGAGAGTTTGGTCAAGTGCATGATTTCATCCTCCCAAAGGCAGGCAAACAGGCTAAGCCTCTACTCAGTGTGGTATCCTTTGGATGAGATGCTAAACCAAGGCCCCATCTACTTGAATTGGTGGTAGTTCAGGTGGATGTAAAATATCCCGTGGCACCTATCAAAACAATTGTACGAAAAGTACCCCGATGCCTTCGCTAAATTTCCTGTAGTAGTATGAATACCACCGTAGGTTTCCCCTTAAAAGACGCTACTGACCAAGTGATACTAACTGGTCAACAAAAGATAAAATAAAAAAGGTATTTTAAGAACCTCTTTATTCCTATATTTCATGTTTTGACTGACATCATTCAGGTTTCCAGTCAAGAGACAATACTGAAACTGCCTCTCTTAGGATATTAAGTGATCTTAGGTTTATTGGTAAGTAGTAGGCAACTGATCTACAGGCCATTTCAAGGCTACAGATAAATCATATTCAAATGAATCTGTCATGTTAACTTGTCGTATTTATCTGTTGATCAAGGTTTACATCTTTTAAGTAAGCATCTGAGGAAGCAATTGTTCTGCAAAGGAGTAAGAAGTCAAGAAGTGTTAGGTCTTTCATGGTTAGAAAGTTAGACAAGGATCTCCACAGAGAAATCTATAAGGAACTGAGCACAGGAAGAGAGCTCCTAGTCTGTCTGGAGAACTGAGTGTCTTGAGGCCACTGATCTTTACAGTTTGGAATATTTGAGGTTTCTTAAGCTGAGTGGAATGTTTTGACAAATACATGCCAAAATGAGTATTATATTCAAAAATGTGTCTGATGAGAAACGAGTAAAGGTGAAGTAAGATTTCTCTGAATCTTGAGGAGATGCCTTTGAAAATTAGTTAGGCCAGATTGAAGGTGTGCCTAGATCTGTTACAGCAACACCTTTTTGTTAATCAAATGAATTACATTACATTTTTCACATCTGGCCAGAGAACGTTGTCCTTGCACTAATTGTTAACATAGTCTAATCCATGTTCGAGTAAGTGTATGGTAGTGGAGGAGGAACAAATACCAATACCAAATTTACTGATTTGAACCCGTGCCTAACTAAAGTGATGGATTAATGACATTAAATAAGGGTTCTGGCAGGCCATGTTTGGTACTGATATTCATGCAACCTGTATGTTATCAGGGCCCATGGTTGAGGTGATATTGATAAAAGGACTTCTTTCATAGTATTGTGGGGAGGCTACAACTGTGGAATCTGTGGAATATTTATAACTGGGTGTACAGTAAAATTTGTAGTATTATTGTGGGCTACCATTGGATACTGATAGGCATTAGCGCTTAACTTTGTGAAGTAGCTAAATACAGATCTGTAGTTATTTTTGATCACAGTTGCTATTTTATGCTCTTATCTGAATTTCATAATGGCACTTCTAAGTTCTTTATTAGTTTAAGTGTGTTCTTAATGTGGGTATATTGTAATCTCCATTAGGTGTCAAGTAATTTATTTATATTGTTAAACAGTTATAAACTCATATGGGTACATGGGTGCAGAAAGGGACTACCTTATCAATACATCTATTTATATGTGCGTACAAGTCAGAGGCATAGGTGGTGGCTTCAGCAATGAGGGTGCAGCGGAGAAGGATTACAGCAGAATTTATTTATATCATCAAGTAATTGAAGAAGGTTTGCTTTAGAGAGGTCTACAGACACAGGGGTATATGAAGGGCAACTACCACCAGTTTTAAAGGAAAAGGTCATGATTAGTTGTATGATTTAACAAAACAAGTTGTCATACATGGATGATTATGAGGTCAAAGACATTTGAGCCCTTAGTAGGATGGTCAACTATTTCTACAAAAGAGTTAGCATTTATAATGCTCAAGGAAGCACTGGGCATACTGATCACTGGTAGTGTAGGCTGACCAGTTTATTGATGGATGGCTGAAGTCTCCCAATATAAATGTGTTGGGATTAATGGGTATTTTTCATGCTAATGGATTAAAGGCTGTTTTCGGATTTGCTCTTCCTTGGTTTACTGGTGATATTTGATACTGTAGTTATTAATAGAAGTGTCTTGTCTGCTACTTTATTAGATTTGTTTGTCTTTTGCTTCTCTATTCATTTCCACCAGGTATCCTTTGGGTTAATTCCTAAGAAATTAGTTCCTTGTGTGAGGAAAGCTGTAAGGTCCATACTGGCCCTGTTATTGCTCACACTCTAAATGTTGCCACTAAAGCAACTTATACAAGGTATAGGGATCCAAAATTTCTGTTATGCAGTTGATATTCAGCTACACATCTCTTTTGTTTTCAGGAACAGATGTTTGATTTAGGAGCTTGGAAGACTGCCTGGATTCAAACATCAGTTGAATGTGTATTGGCCATCTTAAGCTCAGTTCAATGAAAACCAGACCAGCTTTGCAGCATTGATGGTAAAGCCCTGACTATGACCCATGTTCAGCTAGCAGCTCAGGGGCTTGTAGAGGGGAATGATGCAAATAAGCGAGCAGCCAGTGTTGTCTCACCCACTGAGTGGTGGATGGTCTTGCTCAGTTAGTCATCACTAGGCAACAAAACTCTTGCACAGTAAACATGACCAAGACCAGGGTTGTGGGCTTAGCAATCTCAAGCCTGTGATAGTAGCCCTTTTAGCTTGTGGGTGGAACAATGCACAAAACAGGAAGGGTGTAGGATGTCTCTACTATGACAAGGGTACATAGATCAGCCATAATGGCAGGGTTAGGTTCCTAATACAAATGTTGCCATTGCTGGGATGCTAACTAGGATACAAAACACCCCTATAGCTGCTTGGATAATGGTTAATCTTTTGAGTTCTTGTGTTTGTACTGGTGAAACCCAATACGGGGGAATGAATCACCTCTTGACACATTGTGGAAGGCTTGATGGTCATCAGACACAGAGGCAAAAAAGAAATGGAAAAAAAGGCAAAAATGCAAACAAATGGCACTGTTCACCCATTGCAGACTCCTTAGCTATTGCATCTTATCAGTTTTCATCAAACTTAAAGATACTTTACTACTTGACAATCTGCTGACACTTAAGGACCAGGTGTCAATATTTGGCAGGTCATCTTACTCTTAAACTGAATAATACAACTCAGAACAAGCACATTATTCCATATGCAAACTTGGTTTGGTAACAGTTACTCATAGACCAGCACTGCCTTACCTTGATTACTGCAATTGTCTGTACCAGGAGTCTTGGATACACATCTTTCCCACTGCCAAGGGTCCAGAATTCCACAGAAAATATTCTTGCTAGATCTTCTAGGCTTTGTCATCTTAACTTTGTGATGTGACATCTGGAATGCATGTTGTTGGAGCCTCAGTCAGAGTTTATCATTCTGGTCACCTATCCTAAAAAGATCTGTTGGTAGTCAATATTCTGGTTTGCCCATTCAGATCATTAGGTGAAGAGCTGCTGGATGTTCTTAAAAACAGGATAAAATGATTGACAGATGTTCTTCCTACCTATTTTATTTCACTTCTGTAGCATCAACTACCTTCCCTGATTAGAATGAATGAGACAGATGACTCCTACAGGTGGTTCCTGAAGTATCACCTTTTTGTCAGAGATTCCTTTGTACTACTTAGTGGTGCAGTGGTTAACATTGTCACCTCACAGCAAGAGGTTCTCCAGTTCGATTCTCGGCTGGGGTGCCTTCTGTGTGGAGTTTACATGTTCTCCATGTGTTCGCGTGGGTTTCCTCCGGGTACTCCGGTTTCCTCCCACATTCCAAAGACATGCATCTGGAGCATTTCTCCCCGGGCCTCTGCTGAAAACAGGCTCTGTGGAACCTAGTCGGACTTTCCCGGTCAACAAATGATAAATAAAATAAATAAATCTTGTTTGGATTTTGAACAAGATGTGAATGATGTCACACGGGTACAGAATCCTATTGTTGTTAGGTGACTGGTGCATATATGGGCAGAGATGGTCCGCTGTTCCGTTATAATAGTGATAACTATCTGCACAAAATGTGATGGATCAGCTTTTGACTGCAATGTGAGTGTGTGTGTGTGTGTGTGTGTGTGTGTGTGTGTGTGTGTGTGTGTGTGTGTGTGTGTGCATGTGCATATGTGTATGCATGCAAGTGTTTACGTCTGTGCATGTGTGTTGGAATGATGGTCAGAGATGACACACTTTGTTTCCATACTACCTCAGTGAACTTCTGCTGATAGCTACTGCTTAACTACTGTAGCCAGCGATGGTATACAGGCTGGCTATCTCTAAACCATGGTACTAGTATATTAATGCTTTGCAGCTTATTTGCATATACATTGTTCATCAGCTGTTTGCTCGGTACACTAGCCTTCGTGCACAGGCTATCTTTGAATTAGAAAATGGCTTCTTCCATGCATTTATGTATGCACTTTTCCTATATAGAATGAACCTCATCTCTCAGTCTTGCCTTCAGATGGTCCCTGTCCACTTGTTCTTTTCTCTGCACAGGTTTTAGTAAAAATGTGTAATTTGGACTCCTGTTTAGAATGATAATGAAAGTTGCTGAGCTCTCATATCAGTTTTGCGGTTTAATATCCAAACTTCCCTAATTATACACTTCCCCAATAACATCTGCAGTACTACTTGAGATTCAGTGACTCAGCACACTCTATAGTTTTCTTAATAATGGATTGCACAACATTGTGAGACAGCTGTTTGGCTTTTGAAAGAGATTATGTTAATGCTGAAAAAAATGTATTTTGTATTCTTTCAGTAGTAGTGATGAGGTAAAAAAGTTCAAGTATGGAAGAACAGGCAACTTAATTCACAGGTGTGCTCAAGCAGTTCAAGCAGGAGGACAAGATGAAATGCATGAAAAAGGCCATTTCATTATGCAGAAAAAAGTGCAGTATACATACCTCATATGCTATAAATGATACTCCTCTTTAGGTAGACATGGTCATAAGCGACCTTGATACTTATGTGTACAATTCTCTCATTCAGTCATCATGTTTCCACTTCAGTAAGAACTTCATTCTATGAGGCCCAGTTAATTTCCCAGGGAGTATCTTCAACAGCCAAAAAAGTCACCCTACAGCTGTAGACTTCTCTTATGAGACCGATCATTAAATACAATGTCCCCTTTGGTATGTGTAAATCAATGCACATTGCTTCAGTAGAAAGAGCCCAAAGGTACTTTATCAGGAAAATTGAATGGCTTAAATCCTTCAACTATCAAAATAGATTAGCACAGCTCTCCTTAGATGCAGTAGAGAGGTGACCCTTGTCTCACATTTTGAGAAATGAAAGACCAAATCCTATTTGACCTCTTATTTCTTTGCAAAACCAGTGGCTCTACAAACACCTGCATCAATAACTAAACAAGACCGCTGAAGATCTAAGCTCCTAACTCAATATATTTCCCTGTCTATGGAGTAAGTTACCACTACAGGTCAAACAGAGTACTGCTTTGACTACCTTTAAGTCTAGTCTTGATGATTTTTTGGATAGAAACACATTTGCAACAGGATTGTTATGTACAGTCCTGCTCAGTTTGGGAGACAAGCATTATGTGCTTAAAAAAGGAAGTACAAACTTTTAAATGTGTCTTCTTAAAAGTGCATACAGCTTGGCATCTTATGATCCTCATGATCGCTGGTGCTGTAGTAATGTATAGTGTTCTAAGCATGCTCAATATAACATATATTCCCTAAAATAATTAAAAAATTACTATTTATCAGTTATGCACAGCACAGTACAGAGTATAAAACAAGATCCACCTACGTTCCTATATTCTTAAGGGTGGATCATGTTTGATACTTTATATTGTCCTGTGTGCAACTGATGAACAGAATATCACACATGACTTTATGCAAATCATAAGTCATTTTAGGAAATACATGGTATATTGAGCATACTTAGCACACTGTGTATTACTACAGAACACACAGTTGTCTGACTCATCTGACTCAGATCTTAAGCAGAGATATGTTGGAAGATATGAACAGGTGCATTGCATGGCAACCTATGTATCTCCTAAAATTATTGTGCTACTTTTAGCACTTTCAGCATTCAAGATAAATTATCTGGTTCACACAGTATAGGAGCCTGTGCACATAGAACTGACATAACAAAATGAGTGTCATTACGTGTGTGTTTATATGTGTGTGTGTGTGTGTGTGTGTGTGTGTGTGTGTGTGTGTGTGTGTGTGTGTGTGTGTGTGTGTGTGTGTTTCTGGTTCTGGGGTGTTGGTGAAATCACTATTTACTTGATTCTGGAATCTCTGGGGTGTAGGACAACTTTAGACTACAAGGAATAGTCATTTGTATATGCTGCAATTCACTTGCACTGTGTTAAAATATAGATTAAGGGTACACAGCAAGACCAAGAGCAGACTAAGAACCCTGCATATCAATGGCACTGTGAGATCTGGGCATGTTCAAAATACTTTTATGTAAGTTAAGCGAGTATAGCAATTGCAGGGTGTACACCTCATGACATGATACTGTGAGCGCTTTTAAATATTTCCAGTTAGATGAATGGTACACAACAGGAAAAGTCTATATATATATATATATATATATATATATATATATATATAAAAATATATATATATAAAAATATAGTGTGTGTGTGTGTGTGTGTGTGTGTGTGTGTGTATATATATATATATATATATATATATATATATATACACACATATATATATATATATATATATATATATATATATATATATATATATTTATATATGTGTGTGGCGCTCTATCTAATACTCGAACGGCCATATTATTGAATTTAATTTTCTTGAGATGAAAATCATGAAAATGAAATACCCGAGTGGTGAATTTTTCCCAGGTCAAGTGAACACTTGCCCAATATGCCCTTTTTTATACTGTAGTGCGATATTGGAGTTGGTATATATAGTTGGGGGGTATGCCCCCACCTAGGTGGGTTTTATTTACTCTGGTGTGTGTCTCATTGAAGTTTGGGCAAGTGTTTACTTGCTCTGGGAAAAATTTGCCATTCAGGTATTTAGTTTTCATGTTTTCACGATTTTCGTCTTGAAAAAATGAAATTTGATGACATGACCATTCGAGTATTAGAAGTAGATCTATATATATATATATATATATATATATATATATATATATATATATATATATACATTTGTACACTGTACTAAAAGCAGATAGACTACCCTGTTGTGTATCAGCCATTTACTGGAATGCAAAGATGGAGGCAAAAACCAATGAAAAATGCATAGCATGGTAACATGTTCACACAGATATTTTGGTGTACATAGCAGTGACAGTGGGGCTTTTGAGCAATGTGGCAGAAGGACACATGTAATATCACACAGATGTGCACAATCACAAACCTACAACCTCACAACACACACAGTCACACAGTCATAAACACACACACACCTCATGCATGCATGCGAGTGTGTCTCCCACACTGGTTATGTCTGTTAATGCGTACATTAAGTGCCAGACCTCTGTGATCCATAATATACTTGCATGGGCCATGCACTTAATACATGTTAGTCTTGTTCTCCTCATTACCCTTTCATGCATATTAGTTACCATTTGCATACAATTTCTGATTGGTTCTCCATGACTGACATTGCTGTCATCCTCTGTTTCAAGGTCTTATTGACATTCCCTATGGGGGAACAGGCTACACTTGCTCATGGAAGGCTGGGACAATACCTGTGGACTGGTAAATGGAGATAGATGTTCCATGTTTGAAACGGGGCAGGTGGGTGGACTCTATTTGTATACAGACTAGACTCCTAAGCATCCCTGGAAAAGGACATGAAAGTATGCTTCCAGTAGATGAGCCTCTGATTGAGGAGCAATGGAGATTCCATCATAGCCTTAGTACAATAGATACACTCCTCACCCTTGCATTGATATTGCAGACCTCAAAGAAGTTTGCCAATATAGTTTACATGTTTTATAGTGTTGGAAAAGACATATCTCTGTCCATAGCTCTGTCCATCAGAGCTATTTCTAATATTCAGAACTTTAAGAAAGCATTAAAAGTTACACTACTTGATTCATGGGCCTGCACCTGCCTTAACCTAACCTAACTTCTCACCTCCTATCTTCCTATCACCTACCTCACCTCTCATCTTCTTAATTCTCCTACTATCAAGTAGATAACTGCCTATAGCACTTTATTATTAATATGTCATAGTTTTCTTTTTTGATTTATTTATTACCTATTTACTTAAGTATTATGTTGCAACTGTAACTTGTCTCTATATTTTTGTGCCAGAATGCATTACTCTGTATTCTATGTGGAGCTTTTCTCCTTGGGCCTCTGCTGAAAATGGGCTCTTGCTCAGTCAGACATACCCAGTCAACAAATGTCAAATAAACAAGTAAGCAAATAAATAAATAAATGTGACTGTGTCCATCAGAATGTCTTCCCATGAGTCCCAGGACTGCTGTATCTTTACAGTGAGAATTGTTATCCGTTCTTAGTAATGCAGATAGCTGCAGATCTTTGCTAAGAGTGTGCCTGTCTTCTTTCTGTTTTGTGATATATAAAGACACATCATCAATGTACAACCAGTATATAGAGAGTATCCAATGAAGACCATGGCAGAGTGAGCCGTAACCCTGCCTGAAACAGAAGAAATGAAGGTTGCATCAATGTAGTTCACATATGTTGTTCTATCTTCCTCAAGTGACTGTGATCTTTGACATGACATAACATGCACCTGAGAGAATCACCGATGAGTTTGAAGAGACTGGGAAGAAAACTAGTACCTCCAAATTAGAGATCATAGTTCTCTTTCAGAAAAGTGAACATGTTTTTCTGTACATAAAGGAAGAGCAATTAGTACAAGTAGTGCAATTTAAATATCTTGGTTCATGTCATGTATGTCAGAGGATTAACTAGCATAGTACATATGAATATGTTTTTGACATGTGCAGGTTGTTTCTCTTTTTCCCAAAGCTGTTTGATGGTTGTGCTATTATATTCAAGTAGGGATGCTATGGAGGAGCTTTCCTTTACTAAAAACACATTTTTGTTTATTGTTACTGATAAATTTGATGGGCATCTATTTTAAGTTGTGTACTTCAGTGTCCTTTTGGGAAGATGTGCATCAACTTTGAACAATTAAACAATAAATTAACAAAATGAAATGTTTTACATTAAAATAGCATATACTACTATACACACTTTCCAGTGTTCAACAAAGTCAAATAAAGTTGTAAACATTGATGGTCATAAATATATACCAACTAATAAAATATAAAGGAAATGAAACAATTAAATGGTAAAAATATCTTCACTTAATACAAAAAAAAAATAACCAAAGTTTATAAATATTAAAATAAATTAGGATTATCCAATATATAACTATTAGAGAAATCATAAAAAAAAATCCTAATGAATATAGCTATATATACTAATCAATAACGTCATCCACAGATATCATTTTAATGTGTTGATTTCTTTCTAAAAAAAAAAAAAAATTGAAGACCTTGATCCAGTAATGTTTGAAAAGTAGTAAAGGTATATTTTTTAATTTCTGATTATTTTTATCCACTTCTAACTATAGAAGGTTAATTGACCATGTTTATACCAGGGTGAACTAATGCATTGACTAGCACCAAGTCTTTTATAACTTGAAAATTAACTGACAAAAAAGTTTGAACAAGAGATTGAATATCACACCAAATTTCCTTTAATATGTTGCAGTCATAAAACAGGGAGCACACTCATCTTTGGTACTGCACAATCAGTTGTCTTTGGGTTCTATTCCTATCTGATGCAATTGGATTTATTCTCCATTACTAATACTGAGATGGTGGTAACTGAGGTGAATGTAATAGATCTCACAGCATTTATCAAAAAGAGTGGTGGATTTCTCTTGTGCCTTTAGCCAAATATTACTGTCCAGTAGAAATATCACTCTGGGTTTCCCTTAAAAAGAAGCCACTACTCTAGTGGGTCTAACCTCTCAACAAAGTATAAACAAACAAACAAACAAAATAAATAAATAAATAAATAAATAAACAAATAAGTTGTCAATCTGCTTTTATATCTTTATTGCATCTCCAACATATATTATTTAACTGTTAAACTTCTTTTTATCCTACATGGTGTATGAAGTCTCTGTGGATGAATTCCCTAGCAAAGGTTTCCTGGAAAGGCAGAGATAGCATATTAGCATGACACTTCATATTAAGACCTTCAATATCAAATATTTCTTCTTATAATTTTAGCTATAAAAAGATCATTAGTTACGTGATTCCAGTGAGACTCCCAAGTAGTGTTTCTATGAGTTATAGACAATATTACACAGTTTAGACAAGTGTAATTAATCAGTGTTCCTTAAATTATTGTAAATTATTGCAACAATTTAGGGTAGTTATACATTTCAGTGTTAAGAAAACCTTAAGGTTTATGACTTACACAATTTCATGTTTTTTTATTTCTAATAGTCATCTTTGCCTAAATTATATTTAATTAAATATCTTCAATAAAAGGAAATTTCAAGTATCTAGATAAACCAAAATGAAAAGCCCTAATCATTTCACTTCAGAATTATGGAGGAATTAGCATAATCAATAAATTCACAGATATATCTGAAAGGAACCAAGAGAAAATGTTCAATATTCAAAATTCAAATGCATATAATTATATTTTAAAAGGCATTAAAATATTATTTATAACCTGCAATCTGTACCAATTTGTATAGAAAATTTGCTATTATTAAAATTTTTGTTGTTAAATTTGATTGTTGAAAGACATTTTAAATTTAGTATTTTTTGTATATAGTAAAACAGATGCATTTCTACTCTATATCATGCACTATATTCATTTAATAATATTGTAAAATAGATGCCAAAACCAATGTACTGATACCCAAAAATCAGTAAACCCATTTCCATGATGTAATATGATTCTTAGTGCTTTTATCAGACTATTGTGAGGTTAAGAAAAGGAAAGTAAAACTTATTTTATTTGACTATTCTCAAGTTTGGTTTGTGTTAATGAAATAGATTAGATTCTATATAGTAATATTGGGAGGAATATTATTTTAACTACAAATAATTTAGCTTCAAAACAGAAACAAATCTTTATAAACAATTTGAAATAATGAGTTTAAAATTGTTTTACTATCATAATTAATTTAAAATATAGAATCCAGACAAAAAGAAGCAATAACTCTTAAATACTATATTGCTTTACATTTCCAGTTATGTGTAAAGATATTTTATAAAACTGGAGAAACTATTTAATTGAGCGTCAGAGAATTAGTTTCATTATCATAATAGTTATTCACTTTATTTTTCAAAGTATTTAATGTATAGTCTAAATAAATGGTGTATAATATAATTTTTGTTAAAGCTAGTAATAAATCTCCAAAGTTTCAATTCTGTCTCAATCTCTAATTTGAAACTTTTGATATTATTGTTGTGCTATTATTTACTCAAGATTCCACAGCCTCAACCAAGAATAAACAGAGATGTGATATTTTTGTTCATTTTCATTCACAGGGAACGAAATATACCTACTTTATTATTTGTATAATAATTGCAATGTAAAATTCTAATAATGCCAATAATGAGGTCATAAAAACAATTCTTTCTAAGGCCCTGAATATATATTTTCAATTATTTAATCAAAAGGCTTTTGAATACTCAAGATTATTAATAGCAATTATTTATTTTAATATGAGCATAATTAATGTTAATACATTTTTGTATTTCCCTATTTATATTGAAACTATTTGATTATTATTTATTAAGGATGATAATGCCATTTTAATCCTGTCACTAATGATTGATATCAATATCTTATGGTAAATATTTAATAAAAAAATGTTCTATCTGAACTGCAGTCTGTGGATTCCTATTTTGTTTTATTATTGGAACTGTTAATTGAATATTTTCAGGATTGCAAGGTTGGTTTATTCAAATGTATGTTGTATACTTTATGTAATAAAATAATTAATTTTATGAAAATAATTTATATAATTCGGGAGTAGAACCACTGACTCATGTAGCTTTATTAAACTTTGATTTTTAATCTGATTATTAGATCATGTAACTGTATATGTTTCATAGCAGATATTGAATTATCTTCCATTAACTTGCAGCTAATATTATTAGCAATCCTTTATCTAAGTCTAAAGTATTTGAACATGAATTGTTATCCTCATGGGTAATGTCATAATAATTTTTAAAACTAGATGTCCTCAGTTTCATTTAGGATTTTATTCTTATTTAGATTTAAAATTCATTGTCGATTACATTTGAAATTAAACTCTGACCATCTAACCAATGCACATAAACTGTGTGAGTTTATGAATTACTTATTACTTTTAATTTTCTGAGGTCTGTTTTTTATGATCCAATGTCTGCTCATATTTTTATACACCATATTCCCACTTATAGTAATATTTTCTTGAATGTGGGTTAATTCATATAAAGATAACTGCCAACAATTCCCCAAAATAGTTTAATTTACTCTTTCCTATAACTCGAGAGAAAATATTTCTAACCCACATTTTAAATTCCTTTAATTTAACTATATAACAATGCATATGCTATGCAGAAGTCAGTTTTTGTACTATAAAATTCCTACCCATCAAAGGACATAAAACAACTTTAAAATGTTTCCATTTTATAATTACAATTGAATTAGAATTGCATTTTTGTAAATTCTTATTTTGGTTATGAATGCATATGAATAATGTGTATAGAATAATGACAAATTTACTCCTGATCTTTTAATTCAGTTGGTTTCTATGTGCTTTTGTTAGTCTGTGATTCCTAAATGTTTAGTGGCACTACAATCATACTTGTGTAAGATGCAATTAAGTTCACTGCTAATACAATATGTCCTTCATACTAGCCAAAACAGTATTCAAATACATTTTTGTATATTTTGTACTTAAGCCTTGGTTTTAGCATTTTAGAGAAAGAAAAATATGTTATGAAATACTAACATAACCAATGAAAGCATATGCTTATCATTAGTACATGAAGATGTGATTCCCTGCATCATGACATTTCTCAAAGAATTGCTTCTCCTCTTCTGCTTAAAAGGGAAATGAGATGTTGCCACATAATTATTAATTAAGGAAGATTAATCTAGGAGGATGTTTGAGTATAGTCACTATTCCTCCTCATTGAGAAGAGTCAACTGAGGTAGACTGAGCACTTTCTAAGGAAGCTTCCTTAACATTCTGTAATCCAAGCCCAACTCACCTTTAAGAATTCTATAAGTGAAAGTCTACAGGGTCTAGATGTATAGCCTAAATACATAAGGTGATGAAGTTATTTTATTTATTTCTTACCAAAATACATTGTTTCAATATGAATTTAGTTGTCTCTAGGTGATTTGTTCACTTTTGTGACACCCTGACCCCATGTACAAAATGGACACAGGGGGTTGATGCCAATGTCAAAGCTGTGTGTAAGTATAGAACTGATCACAGTATACTACTATGAGTATAACCAATGTTTAATATAGAAAAGCTAGAAACCTTTTCAAATGATAAACTTAACCTTATAGTAGAATTAATGTCCCTGGTGCTGGATTTTAATTACATTCACTAAGAAGGTAAATATTACAGGCAACATAAAGGTATAGTAATGGGGGCCTCATGTACCCCCATTTATGCTAATCTGGTTTTAGCAGATTGGGAGTCCAAAACTGTGTCTGAAAGTGGATATTTTAAAAATATTAAGCTGTACATAAGGTTTTTGGGTGACATTTATTTTAAGGAAAGGTCCAGAGAATGTTATTGGTACTTTTATTAAAATTTTAAATGAATTGTCCCCTTTTCTTAAGTTTATGTACAACATTAATAATAAGGCCATAAATTATTTGGATACTTTGATTTAGCACAATCTTTTTAGATTTCAATCCAGAATTTATAGGAAGCCAACATTTAGTAACACGTATTTGGACTTTTCTAATTGCCACCCTTACAGCCAGAAGAAAGGTATTTTCAAGGGCAATGCATAAGAGCAGCAGGGATGACATCAGAGATTGAGGATGTAAGGACTGAATTAGCTTTCATAGGGGAAATGTTTCAAAACCGGGTTTACCCTTTGAAAATGGTCCATGATACTTGAAGTTATGCAGAGGCAGAATTGGGGTTAAAGTACAAACCTTTACTTGGTGTAGATTTGCTCAATCCCAGTAAGGACACAGAGATTAGTAACTATGAGAAATCATTAGTGGTTCAATTTGGTCCTGAATCAGAAGGCATTAAAAACATAATTTGAAGGAATTGGAATAATATTAAAGGTAATTCCCATGTTTATAATATATTAGGTAAAGAACCAGTTTTTGTTTACAAGACAGGACCAAATTTAAAGATGAAATTTGAAAGAATAGATAGACAAGAGTAGTCTACTATAGAATAAATGTGGTTCATGTTCTCAATGCCCTTACATTTTGGAGGTCAATAGTTTAATATTAAATAATGACCTTAAGTCCAGGGTTCAGTTCATTACTGGGAATTGTCAAACTAAAACCGTGGTGTACCTTGCAGTGTGTTCAACTTGTCCTGCATTTTATGTGGGAAAAACAGAGAGATGGCTTAGGAAAAGGATTTGCAAACACTAATATCAGATTACTAAGCAGAATGTTCACAATGCTTTATATAGGCACACTCTGAATTGCCCACATTTTAAAAGTTTTTTATTCACAATTTTAGAGCAAGTTAAAATAAATCATAGAGGAGGTGATTTTAAGAATAAATTGGAGGAGAGAGAAGTTTTTTGGCAGTTAAAACTCAATGCCCAAAAAATTCCTAGTATCAATTTGAGCATCTCCCACAAACCTTATTTAAACTCTAGGGCGCAATTTTTATAACATAAAGATTTTTAATAAAATAATAGATTTTAAGCTCATTTATGACATTCTGAGATTGGTATTTGATACATTTATTAGGTTTTTTTATACATTTTTATACATTTTTTACACAGTTTATGTATATGCAATACTATTTCATGGATACACGCTTCTTTAAATTTTAATTGTTTAATTCATGGGCTCACTATTTAAGTATGTAATTGTCTGTCTTTAATAGATTCTGATGATGTCCTAAGTTCTAAAGGATGAAAGCACTTAATCTCTGTTTTGGAAAATAAAAAGTATCTTTGTTTTATATTTTTCATCCCATTTTGGTCTGTGGACTGCCAGTATGATATGTTTTTATTTATAAAAATTTACGTTGAAAACTTTTTATTACTCAGATAAGAAATTTTTAATGTGTTATACTTTCTTTCTGATGTCAGAGATAATTAAAAGCTGGAGGGCAACAGACATGCTCAGCACTGTTGCACACAATTATCTATCTGATAATGCATTTATCTGCATTACTTAATTAGGTAGGTCTAACTGGCTATTGTCCATTTTCAGGGGAGGATAGATAGTAGGTAGTAATAATAGTGATATACATGAGATTGCCATTGAGTGGAAGCACTAAATACATGACATAGATGTACCAATGTAGTGTGACTACATTAGAAAAGTCAGGCCCAGCAGATTTAGCACTAGATACAAATTAAAAGTGCTATTTTATTTCCTAGTAATTCAGTGTATACAAAATACAGTAATTTTAGAATATCTGGGGTTAGCACTGTTGTTATCACAGTGCTTAATTTTCTGGTCTGCTTCTTTGTTGGGGTGTTTTCTGTGTGTTGATTGCATTTCCTGCCTGTGCCTGCGTCTGTGTTGTTTTTTTCCAGATGCTGTGGTTTTCTTCTGCAACCCAGATTTGTTGTACGTGACTTGCTGATTCTCCAAAATTGCCTGCAGGTTTGTGTAGCATGTGTGTCTATGATCCTGTGATAGCCTGGTCCACATCTAGCATTAGTTCTCTGCCTTATGTATGACTATTGGTACAAGTGCCAGCTTCCTTGAGACATTAAAAAAGATAAGACGAGTTCTGGAAAATGGATGAATACTTGCATAGATACATGACACAGCAGGGTTTGCACAGTAGATGAATGGACAGATGGGGTCATGTGGATTAAACATTTTATTTTATAATCCTAGTCAGTTCTAAAAATAAGATGGTCATTTCATTATAGCGTTTGAGATTAAATGGTAAGGGAAGGGGGAGAAGATTGGCCTATAAGTAGAGGGGGAGGGGGAGTGAAAGGAGAACAGGACTGGTCTATATGGTATATGATTAGCAGTGGGCTAGAGATTAGAATAGTGCAAAGTGGGTAAGAGGAGGGACAGTAGGGCACTAGGTTGAATGGAAAGGTTATATTGTTAGAATCTATCATAAAGATGATCAAAAGAGATAAAGGATATGTTTGTGCGTATGTTGCTGCAAAGCAGTATTAGAAAGATATATTAAGCCATTACTACAGGAAGTCAGAACTAGCATCTGGCTGGAGTAAAGGCTCTGACCATGGAGCATGATAGTGTAGGTCTTGTATATTAAGGCAGTTTGTTCTACAAGGCAGGTCTACAATGACAGTATCTAGAGTCCTCATGCCTATGTGTTCATTTCAGAAAACACTAATCCTGAAGGAACCAGCACTCAGCAGAAGCAATAATACGTCCTTTTTTATTGAGATGACTGCACAAATAAAATGAAATAAAACTTGAAGTTATGTGTTCAGTCTTGTTTTAAAGTAGTGTTTACTTTTCTTTTGTAGGTCCTGGAAGTTTTTGATATATATTTTGGCACTATCCCCATAACCATCCTGTCATGAAACTGTGCCATTGCTCTCCTCTGTGAAAGGCTAGTTGTCATTGGTCACAAGCTCCCATCTCTCTCCAGTCTAACTCCCATCTCTCACCTCCTGGAGAAGTGAATTGGCTGATAAGGTTCTGACCCTGAGATGGGCATGAATGAGTCATTGAGATCTTGTTGTCATCAGGGAATGAATGCATCTGACTTTTGCCCTTATTGGTAAAATGAATAGATTAATTAGGTGCAGGAAGGGGTACCTGATAGTGGTTATGCAGGGGAAGAAAAAGTGACAACACACTTGCTACTACTATCTTGACAGGGGTAAAAGAGATGAATTTGTGCCTTGATTAAGTAACATAGATCCATACATTTATATATATATATGTATGAAACTAACAATACATTGACTTGCACAAACTTTGACATGAAAATCAGTGACCCAAAATGGACAGAGCAATGCACATTGATCCACAAAGGACTGAAACAAAACACTAAACCATTGTTTTTGCAGGGAGGCACCCCCTGCTAATTCTATACACAATATCCAAGATCACATTACAGTCATCGAGAAAGGAAAAATTCCCTTATTCCCGCTGTACTGCAATCTCGATATGAGAAAGCTGGTAAGGTTTGAAAAGCTGATTTTCAATCAGTTGTACTGACTTTCTCACTCTTTCACAATAGATTAATAGATCACATTTGATGAAAGGCATTGCACCTATATATACTGTGTGTGTGTGTGTGTGTGTGTGTGTGTGTGTGTGTGTGTGTGTGTGTGTGTGTGTGTATATATATATATATATATATATATATATATATATGTATACGTATATATATATATCTATATATATATATATATATATATATATATATATATATATATATTATAATAAAACCGCAAACTTTGAAGACTTAGAATTATAAAAAATAGAACTTCAATGGACTAAAAGAAAGGCACACTGAAGCTGAACTGATATCTTGTTAGGATGTAAGACCTTCCTCAGAATACAGTAAAATGCAATAATCACTAGTTTAAATGTGTACAATTCTAGAATGCAAATACAGTAGCCAATAAACATAAAACAGTGTTTAAAAAAAAAAATAAGGAAACTGCATTATAATAATAATAAAAAAGCAGATCAAATGACATAACATTAATGAGTACACTGAATAAGGTGCTGAAGGGGATGTTTCATTAGTTGTACCAACGTAGAGCACATTTAATGTTTGAACTCTCATTCAGTCCTGGAGATGCTTCAGCATTCAATAACAACTGCCATTTAAGTTTCCTCAGTTCAAGAAAAGAGTCACTGTCTCAAACAAATGAATCAATATGTTCTAAAACAAAGAATTTGAATTTATTGAACTGTGTACCGATAATACTGTGCATGGCAAGGGCATTATTTTCATTAGAAGCTCGAATTGCCCCCAGGTGTTCCTTAATGCGATCTGACAGCTTGCATTTGGTTTTACCTACATAGAAACATCCACAAGACATACATAACACCTGCATAAACTACAAAGGTTGAATGGCAATGAAAATATCTAGAAAATGAAACTGTATAGTTGCAATGAAAAAAAAAGTATACTTATCACCTGTAAAAATAAAAGGACAAACAATGCAATTATCACAACAGTACATGCCTATAGAGGAATTATTCATAACAGGAGAATGCAATAAAAACTGTGAGTCTCTATTTTCCACATGTGAACGAATAGTCCTAGGGCAGGATTCACGATGGCTTGCATGGAGTCTAAGAGTCGTGTAAGACTCCATGCAGCCATCACAATCCAGGAACAGCCCGAAATCCCAGCTAAAACGTCTCTTACACGGGCAGGGCGTGGATATGCTAATTACCTCACTTGCAGCTGAAAGGCATGCAAATGAGGTAGATTAGCGATCCACGAAGCTGAAACCAGCTTGTGTAAGAGTCGTGTTAGGTGCAGAAATGTACTCAGTTGACAACTGAGTACGTTACTGCAAATAACACAATGGAGCCATGACAGCTCTAAATAAAGTGTGCATATGTAGCAGGCAGCATGCCAATGGCCAAATATGTGGCCATTGGCACGGTAACCCGATGCAAACATGAAATAATTTTTTTTTTTCGGCGATCGGCGATGTTTAAACGCAGCGCAGCCCCGCGCAAACGGGCTGCGCTAAATAAGACATAAAAATAAAGGTTTGAAACCCACAAATGTGGGCTTTATGTAATGCATGGATTTGCAATGCAGGGACTAGCAGACTGAAAACAACATGGCCACCATCTAGTGGTTGCTAAGGGGGGAAGCTGAGTGTAAGACATGTAACTAAGCATTAGTAGGCAATCCTATGAAAATGAGTGGTAGGATAGTGAATCACACTGTCACATAGCAAATGAGCACATTCCGTGTAGTGTAAGAGTTAGATAAGGGGGAGTAACAGAGTAGGAGATAGGTGACATCACAGGGGGGAATGTCAGGAAGAAATCAAGCTCATTGGAGCAAAGTGGTATGTGAAAGATGTCAATCACACAGCATAAAAAGAGGAGTGTCAACAGATAAGCATGGGAAAGTCAAGAAATGGAAGGTGTACACTGTGGCCAACACCAAAGTTTATTGATGTGCGTGCATGCGTGCGTGTGCGTGCTGGGAGGCACGAGTCAGACAGAGTGCGTGCGTGTAAGGCAGAGTAAGCAAGTAGAAGCCTGTTTAAAGATCTGTAAACCTGTTTGCACTGGTGCACGCACGTTTTAACCCGAATAAGCAGATTCTAGTCCGTGTAAGCATGTGTGCACGCGTGGTAGCCACTGTGAGCGTGTTCTCGCTGGTATGCGTGCTGCTCCCCCCTGAGGAAACAGAGAGGAAAAAGGAAGCAGAAGAAATAGTAGGAAGCTAGCAGGGAATACTGGTAGAGCTAGCAGGTGAAAACAATTAGAAGCAGGCAATTACACAGGCAGAATACTAGCCCAGCCCAGCACTTAAAACTTTGCAAGCAGCATTGCAGAATGTTTCTCTCAAGAAACACTGCAAGACAAGTGTAAGCTAGTAGAAGTGAAAACTGAAAAAGCTGCACTCAGACCAAACATGCTAGGGGCTGCCATAGCTGTTATAAGGAGACATAGGAGACTTGCTGAGGGTGGTGACAATGCAAATGCTGCCAGACAACCCACAGTGAGGAGACGGAGAAGAGTGTACAGGCCCAGGGTCACCTACCAAGGCTTACATGAGCTGGAGATAGTGGAGCACTATAGAGTGGACAGAGACCTCCTGCAGCAAATTGTTGAGCTGTGCAGGCCACACCTCACACACAGAACCAACAGAGGGGAACCCATCCCAGTGGAAACCAAGGTATGTGTTGGCCTAAGAATACTAGCAACAGGTACCTTCCAGAGACCAACTGGTGATATGATGGGGATATCACAGGCATCAGCCTCCCAGGTACTGCACCAGTTCCTGGATGCCATGTCAGCACATGTCGGTGAGCATGTATATTTCCCCAATTCCCGTGAGGTATTGGCCAGCAATATGCGTCTCTTCCATCAAATAGCGGAATACCCTGAGGTAGTGGGTGCAATAGACTGCACGCACATATGCATCAAAGCACCAGCCGGTGAGTGGGGTAGGGCCTACATTAACCACAAGGGCTTCCCCTCCATCAACTGCTAGGTCATGTGTGATGCCCAGGGCATAATAATGAATATGTGTGCTGGCTGCCCTGGGAGCTACCATGATTCCCATATCTGGCATTTGACACAGCTGTACCAGACATTTGCCACTGGGGACATCCCACATGGTCACCTAGTGGGGGATGCTGGATATGCACTGGAGCCGTGGCAGATGACACCCATCAGAAACGCACACACACCTGAACAAGAATGCCATAATGAGGCACACGCACAAACCCATATTGTAATAGAGCATGTGTTTGGGCTGCTCAAGTCACAGTTCCGGTGCCTGGACACATCTGGTGGAGCCTTGCAGTACTCACCAACTACATGTACCCAAATTGTCATGGTATGTGCTATGCTACATAATATGATTCTGCGAAAACAGCTGCAGCAGGACCAGCATAGGGCCGGGACAAACAGCCCCCCACCATTGCCAAGCCAATCACAGGCAGAGCATGACTCGGAGGAGGAACAACCTGAGCCTGCCCCAGTAGGCAGAAGGAGGCATGCCCAGTATACCCTGGCCTTGGCAAAGAGGCAACGCATAGCACATACACTGGCTCAGTAGGAACCCTAGGAATGATACCCCTCTCTGACTCACTCATATAGTAACAGGGACGCCTAACATGACACAACCTGCTCTCAAACATGTACAGGGAGAGTAGTATGTGCATCTGACAGAGGCAGCCCTGCAGCACCACCTGAGGCATGATTGCCATGTGTTAAGCAATGGAACACCATCCAGTATATGCAAACATGAAGACCCTGCCTAACATCTCACCCTCACCAAGCATGATGCCACACTATGAAGACAACAAGATCAAGTACAATAATTGGCTGACGTTTTGCTGTTATCAAGGGGGAACAAATGGCTGACAGCCTGGGATGACATGCTGAGCAAGCCATGATGCCCCACCTGCTAGGGATGGTGTGCACCCAGCACACCTGGCTGTGTGGATACTGGCAAAGGCTGTTGTCACCCCCACTGTGCCTTGAATAGGTAATGCTGGAAACACAAACCCACCACCATAGGTAGCACAAGGGATAACAACCTGGACGTAATGCTACCCAACGCCAGAAGTCTAACCTGCAAGGTGCATGCAGACCAAATCCACCACAGCATGGAGAATGGTAATATCTGCTCTGTAACAGAAACCTGGGTCAAGGCCCAGAAGAGTAACCTAATACTACCAGGTTATGCCTCATACCATGCTCCACAGCTCCAAAACATGGAACACACTACAATAGGAGTGTGGCTATCAGTAATTGTCAAGGATAACCACACCCCCAGGTTGGTACCACAGCAAGAAGCAGCATGGACTATCCACGGGCAAGTAACAGTGGCTCAAACTGCGTCCCTGTTTGCAGCCTAAAACAGACCACACTCACAAACACAGGAACCCCAGCCAGCCTTCCTGAAGACACTGCAGAGTATGAATGTCCCAACAAATACCAAACAAGGCACACACAAAGTATGACAGGTGGCAATCCATTATGTATGGAAGAAGTAATCAGGGAACTAGGGACACAAGTGGACGGTAACCCATCATGTGACACTCACATTGCCAAGGTGGCCAGGAAGACCTGCTATATTGCCCACCTTAATATGAAAGGATGCACATGTAGATCAAGAGAGGTCACTGTGCCCCCATACTCTTCCCTTATCAGGCCCATACGTGACAACAATGCCCCAGTTCGGATGTACCTTACATTACACCTGCAGCAGTGAGAAAGATCCCAAATGTACCTCACCAACAGGATAAAGGGTCCAAACATTTGACATCTGCAGCCTGGCCGAAGAAACCACAGCCCAATTCAGAAGCATAGTGCCTAGTCAGAGGCGATGTATGCCTGATGTACAAGGCCATGTCCAATCCAGAATGAATGGACATGCTCCACTGCAGAAACACCAAATCCAGCAGAGACACCACAGTGAGATATCTGAACCTCAACACATAGATAAATAGGATGTGCTGGAGGGACAGATCCATAACCCAGAGGCTCCTTACACTCTGGAACAGAATCCCAGTCCATGATAGGCTGAGCTCCACACTCATACCCAACAAGAGAAATCTGGTGAAGTTCATGGGAGATAGTAGGTGTACACTGGGGGCCATCCCTGTGTCACATCTAGTAAAGTAAACCCTACATGGGCATAATATGCACATTGCAAGGGGTGTTGAAACTCACACACAGTCTGTCCATGCACAAACAAGGCCAGGGTAGATAGCCTAGTATGAACCTATGACGATACAAATTGTGCAGGACACAAAGGATTATCACACAGCTGTCCTACCTGATGGTAGGAACCATGGTGATACTCCACAGATATGCTCTGCAGTACTCTAATATCACAAACAATACACCAAACCCACACACATTGCCAACATCCTACCTAACAGATTCTTTGCAACCTCCCCACCAGCACCTAACTGCCAAATATCTATCCCAGCAGAGTGCTGGCCCCCTGACATTGCAGATGCTGAGGTAACAGCCAGCATCTACAAAGCACACCACACAGCATCAATGGGACCAGATGGTGTCCTGGGTTGTGTCTAACAAGTACTGTAAGAAGAATGGAACACCAAATAGCACTATTGTGCACTATCAGTCTTACCACAGGATATGTACCCAAAGAGCAGTGTACAGCAACAGTGGTCCCTCACCACAAAGGTGGTGCCTGAATGGATACTGCAAATTATCATCCCTCAACCCTGACTATGTAGGTTGGCAAAGTAATGGAGAGGATGATCATGGATCCCAGGAATAACAAGATTGGGTACCCACAGACATTGGACCCTACCCAATGTGGCTGTCATAGGGCAGATCCTGCCCCTTACACATGTCTGACTCATGTGAAACGTGCACTAAGGCCATCGATGTGGGGAATGTGGATCACACAGCCTATCTGGACCTTGCTAAACCCATCCATACAATACCCTAGTTGGTCAGTACAGATAAGCTCACCAGCCTAACTATAAACCCCTATCCAAGTAGATGGGTTGCAAACCAGCTCAAGGACAGAACTGACCTGGTCAGACATGCTGCAGCCATGTCAGACTGCAAACCAGGTACAACTGGCATCCCACAAGGCACGGTCCTGGGACCTCTCTTGTATGCTATATATGTCACATAGGTACAGGCCAACATGGAAGGACTCTGTCTGAACAGGTTCGCAGAGGACTACAAATGGCCCACCATATTGGACCCTCCAGCTGACACAAGCAACCCACAAAAGGCACACATAGAAACAGACAAGTGGTGCCACAGCCATGTCAACAAGCTAAATGCAGAATAGTGTATAGTCATCCCCTGTGGAAGCACAGTACATGGCCAGAAATTACCACATAGGTGTTAATCCAGTAAGTACATCAGGAGCAATAAGAGACCTGGGGACACAAAGTGATAGATATCCTGCATGTGACAACCATGTGTCTGTAGTGGTTACAGAAACATACCATATACCCACCTAATCATGAAGGTAAGCACAGCTAGGTCAGGGTAGGTCAATGTGCCTCTCTAGTCATCCATCAGCAGCCTCACAATTGTGTACAATAGCCCTTCAGAGATGTACCTTAGCAGACACCTGCATCAACTGGAAAGACCCCACAAATACCCCACCAGGAGGATTGCAGAGCTGTAACAGATGCCATGTGTCACCTGATTAACCAAACTGCAGCTCCACACAGTGCCATACCGCCTGGCTAGAGGTGAACTGTGCCTGATGTATAAAGCCATGAGCAAGCTGGTTTCAATGGACATTTGGCACCATGTAAAATCTGAATGCTGGTGACCTATGCAGCTGACAGGCCTGAACCCCAGCACAGACATAAACAGGACATGCTGTACCGATTGGTCCATAACCCAGAAGCTGACTCCACTCACGACTAAACTCCCAGTACAGGTTATCCAGGGAGTCCCTCATTGACTGTCATCCAGAGGAATCATGATGACTTGATGGGAGATGGTAGGCGTACCCTGGATATCACCTGTATGTCACGGGTAGACAGAGGCACAGCACACTAACCTTGACATATGTCATGGCAAATACCAGTAAATGTGTGTTGAAGGACAAACACTCTCTGACTAGCATTACAAATGGACTAGGGCACATGGCCATTGTTTGTCACTGTCCACACAAGTTGTGGAATACATTAACAATGTCGGACAATCATGTACTATGCTGTCCATATCTGAACAAAATGCAACATGGTCATATTGGCACAACTGGCCCTCAACCAGCCTGGTGTGCTCACTATAAATATTACAAGCAGAGATAGGACTGAAACCGATGATACTGTCCACCACAGTGAAAGTACTGCACCAGTACACTATATGACAATACACTGTTTGGTCAGTAGGAAAGGATGTTGACAACTGTATGCAAACTATCCCAGGGTGACCCTGCAGGCACAGCATAATACCTATTAGGTTCAGACACAAAGCAGTTGGGCAGTAAGAACACAACCTGATGTCCAACACTCAACTGTATATGTTAAATATAGATGACGTCCACACACAAACACAAATGTGGTGGACCACAGATCCCAACATAAGGAAAGTTCACACTGGGCATGCTCGCACACTTAGATAAATGAGATGTGTCAGTCAAGAAGCCATAGAAACTGTGAACTGGGCAGGCCATGTCACAGTTCAGCAGTTGCACACACATATCTGGCATTTGTATGTGTTAACACAGGAACCTCCCACAATACAGAAATCTGCCCAGTGCACACAGTGAAATTACAACAGAGACATAAATAAAGTACTGGATCCCAGTCATATGCAAACATCTTCCACAGTACACAAGTTGTTCATAGAGATAGGGAAAGCTATGGCAATAAAGACCCACAAACAGTATATGAGCAACAGATACTTGCATCTGACAGGTAAACATATGGCCGTAGAGTGCAATACTAGGCTGTTGTCCCTAGGGAATACAGAAGGCTATCCACAATGTATTTGGCATCTGACTCTGCAGTACAGTAGGCCACTGTGCCTGTGCAAAGTTAATGCATAGATATGCTCACCCCTGTAGTGATGGATAGTAACAATGTACATACCTCTTCATACATAATGATGTCAGCACACTATACATATGTCAGGAGCAGAAACGATACCCAGTAATTTGAATAGCGCGCTCTGCTACTGCGTCTTTCACAAGTGTCATAACATAGTTAGGTAGGGGTTTGATTCCTGCAAGTGCTCAGTGTGTGTGTGAATGTGTGTGGGGGAGTAGTGTGTGTGCAATTCCACGTGTAAGAGAAATGTTCCTTTTGGCAACTAGTACAACACAACACATGCTGCATATTCCACTGTCTAAACACTGATGATGTCAGCACTGTATAAGTAAAGCAGGTGAAAATAAGCCTCCCAGTAATGCAAATAGCGCGCTTTGCTACTGCGTCTCTCACAAGTATCATAACATAGTTAGGTAGGGGTTTGAATCCTGCAAGTGCTCAGTGTGTGTGGGGGAGTAGTGTGTGCGCAATTCCACGTGTAAGAGAAATGTTCCTTTTGGCAACTAGTACAACACAACAAATTATGCATATTCCACTGTCTAAACACTGATGATGTCAGCACCCTATAAGTACAGCAGGAGAAAGCAAGCCTCCCAGTAATGCAAATAGCGCGCTCTGCTGCTGCATCTCTTACAAGTGTCATAAAATAGTTAGGTAGGGGTTTGAATCCTGCAAGTGCTCAGTATGTGTGTGAGGGAGTAGTGTGTGTGCAATTCCATGTGTAAGAGAGATTTTCCTTTTGGCAACTAGTACAACACAACACATGCTGCATATTCCACTGTCTAAACACTGATGATGTCAGCACCCTATAAGTACAGCAGGAGGAAGCAAGCCTCCCAGTAATGCAAATAGAACACTTTGCTACTGCATCTCTCATAAGTGACATAACATAGTTAGGTAGGGGTTTGTATCCTACAAACGCCATGTGTGTTTTTGTCATACAGTTTGTCTATGTGTGTGGGGTGTTGTTCCCAATGTTGCACGACATACATTATATCAGTAATGTCAATGCACACATGATGTATGTGTGTGCTACCTACACATATGTACCTGTGAACTTCAATAGTTCCCATGTCCGAAGCCTGCCTCATGTGAATACATGGAATATGCATTAGACAATTGTATGACTGTGGTGTTCTGTGCAGGGGCTGCATGTGGTATGTGAATATACAGTGTGAGTTGTAGATGGTGTCATCCCACCAGTGAGGGATACACGACTGGTCTGGAGCATATAGTCCACATGTTGGTGATGAACATGTGCAGCATGTTGTCACCTCTTGTGGGAGTGGTAACAAGTTGTTCCATAGCAATGCAGGGAATGAATGCTAAGAACCCTTCAGACAGGATCTTGGAGCTAGAATAATGCTCACACTCTATGTTTGGGTAGTTGCAGTCCACCCATATAATGGTGTTTGTAGAGACCGTCATATTCCCAGTGTTGTCAGGAAGGCCAAGTGGATTTCCTGGGTATGGGAGGGTGATGTGTGCCAGGCTATGAACCTGAAGGCAGTCTAACCCACTGTTAGTTGCACATGGATAGGCTCTGATGCTTTGTGCTGTGCCACCAACCTGGGGGTGTGTGTATCTGAGGTGCCTTTGGATACATCCCCCCTGTTCTGGTTTGGTGCATGTGTAGGGGACGACAAGCATGGTATGAGGTATGACCTGGCAGTGATGGTGTGCACCTGGGAGCCTTGTACCAGGAGTCTGTTACTGCATGGATATTGCCGTACCCCATGCTAAGGACAGTTTCCACTGCTTGCATCTTGAGGTTTACATCGCTGCTGTTGAGTAGCATTACTATTAGTGTCCTATCCCGTGTGATACCTGTGTAGGTGGCTATGTAATGTCAGCCTTGCATACAAAGGCACTATGTGTGTAGCACCAGCCTCTGCCAATATACAACGGCCCATGGGTGACAGGTGCAAGCTGTCCCTAGCAAAGCAATGTGGCTTGTCCAGCATCTAATCCCACGCTGACAGGCATTGGATCCCCTTTGAATGTCACCAAAACATACCGTAATTGTAGAAACTGATCATCCTGTCTACATATTGTGGCAGCATTCTTGGTGAGGGTAAGATGCTACTCAAGGTCAGGGTCATACCAGCCTGTGCCACAAGCTCAGAGAGCCTCTCTATGTCCCCTAACATGTAGTCCAGGGAAGTGCGTCACAGGTCATACACACCGGCACAGACAATGACTGAGTCATATTTGTACATGCCTTGGAGTGACCTGTATGCTTGTGTTATGTAGTGGATCATAGTGCCCGACGGGCATCTCAGCATGACCTTCACCTTTTTCAGCCTGGTGAGCAGGACCTCAGTGTACCTGACGATAGAAGTACCTCTTACAACTGTAGCAGGTGTGTTGTCAAGCCGTATGGCCTGTGACTGTTTGGCACACAGGCTTTGTGAGCTATGTGTTGCACGTGCTCTGCTCTGGCTTAACGTTTGCTTGTGTGTCTGCTTTGCATGTGTCAGCTGCTCAGGCAGGATGCTATTCTGAGAGTCCAAGAATGTACCTGTGTGTTTCTGTGTTTGGATTGCAGTCATGGCAGGTCTATGTGAGACTGGTACTGTATTCACTGTAGTATCCCACTCCACCTGACAGAGTATGCCAGTACTGAGTTAAGAGTGCTTAGCCCCCAGTGTGGCTATGTGGCTGCATCTTTCACATGTGTTGTAAGTGTATGGGAAGGGGAGAGGGTTGTTTGTGTACATGAGGCAGCTGTAACATTGCCACATGACTCACAGATTCACCAACATGACCAGAGAGTAGATTGACAGGTGACCTTTGCACATACTACCATAGCATTGTGAATCCCATACTAAGTAATGACACATAGGGCCAATGGTTAACAAGGTACTCAAGGTGAGTATGTGAGGGTGTAGTGCTCCTGATTTGTTAGTGCTGGCATATATGACTGCTGTCTTGAGCAAATGCGAGGTAAGTCATATGCAATGCGTTACAGGCAACCTACATGCAAACAGGACAAACAGTGACGTTCTGTCACATGAGACATGGACATCAGTAAAGTATCATTTAAACCTTTAGTCATGACAGTGGCCAAGTTAAACATATTTTATGTAAAAACTGGCATTTCATCTTGAGTGATATTTCAGTACTCAGTAAATTAGGTCCAGTTCCAAATATTGTATTTCGTAGAGGCCACAACCTTAAAAACTTACTTGAATGTGGGGGGCAACAACTTGAAACATGTAGATATGCTGGTATGTACCTGTGTGAATCTTGTAGGATGTGTAGATTCATGGAAGTGGGTAATACATTTTGTATAGGTGACAACAAATATGAGATTAAATTTAAACTCAACTGTAATTCTAGAATGGTTGTTTACATAGCAAGATGTGTCTGCTGTCCCGCATTCTACATGGGGAAGACTGAACGTAGACTGTGAGACAGGGTTTACGAACACACCTATGCCATTTCAGTTAATAAAATTGACAACCCACTAGCAAGACATATAGCAAATAATGAGGGCCACACATTTACTTTCAAAGCTATAGATCAAGTTCAAGCCAACTTGAGAGGTGGCCCACTGAATTTACTTTTAGAGGAACACGAGTTGGAATGGCAGATCCGTTTGAATGCATTAATTGTACCAGGTTTAAATGATGCTTGTAACATTGCCTGTCTTCTAAAACTAAGAAGTTTGAGACGGTAACTGGTACTTTGCTGGAACTTAATCCTATCACTCTAGCTCTATAATATTTTTGAGAGGTATGCCCGGTTGATTATTCTGTAACTTTGAAGTTTAGTTTAACCTTGTTATTGTTTGAGTCTAACAGTTTTATGCCTTCTGTATAATTATTTATAACAGTTTTAATGACACTTTTAAACTGACAAACTTGCAGCTCTTGTATTCAGGTTTCATGAATACATTTTTTTTAACAAATGTCTCTTTAAGAATTTGACTCACTGAGAGGTGTGGTCATCACATGATATGACTTAATTACTTATAAACTACTGTTTGAAACTGTGTATCTTTTCTGAAGAAGTTGCTACATTACAAGCAATGAAAAGCGCTTCAATAAATTGTTTTGTTTTGCATGTTTTTGATTCCTGAAACTTTCTGTGGTGGGTCTTGGTGCTGCTGACTTAATTTTTGTGTTACCAGGAAACTCGACTGAGTAACAAAAGGTAACAAGATGTGAAGTGACTTTGTTTAGAATTTGGGCACTATCACAAACAGGTTTAGGAAAGAAGGCACCAGAACTGATCTCCATGTATTTTCTTTCTTTCTTTGGCATTAAAAATATCATTAAATACAAACTTTTCCCACCTAAGAAGGAGGAACTGGTTTTATCACACCCTAGGGCAGCATGTAATGAAAGGCACATGGAAATAAAAAGAGTATGGTCTGGTAGAAAGGAGGGATTCCCTCCCACTGCCATCTGTAACCTCGATGAATGATCTTCAGGACACCTTTGTTTGAAAGTATATGTTGCCAAAAAGAAGAGTGGAGATTTAGACTTTCTGGAAGGGAAATTGGGCTGCTGGGTGGGGGACAACATCCCCTGAACAGACATTCTGATTTGTTGGATTGTCCTTGGCTTTGGGAGGTTTCAGAATTATTTCTGGAACTCCCCTGCTTAAATATCTGTTGAACTGCATTTTGTCTTTTGTTTTTGGTAAAACTGGATGAGGGGTTAGAGAATCCATTAAAACAATTTGGAAAAGGAGGGCTGAAAAATCTTAGAGATTCCCTGTATAAGTTTACCCCTTTCACCTCACTGTTTGATCATCTCTGCAGTACTGGGGTCAGGGGGTGGGCAAACACTAAATATCTATCTAAAGGAGAATTTAAACTCTCATTTTTAGCATCATCTGGGAGGCAAACCTCCTCAAAACAGTGAACATAGCAATGGAAGAATTATCAACTGAGTCATACACACACTGTAAACAACAACTAGTGATGTATGATAGAAGAAACTAAATTATTTAAGTAGATTTTTGTCACATGAAAAAATTGCAGACAAAATATTCCTCATACTTTCACATAGTCAGAACAAACTTTAACATATGAATGAGCCTGACAATTCAAAGTTCTGAAAATTAAAGGTACAGAAAAAATATATTTTTTTCTCCATGCTAATCAATAATAATCCAATCCTTATTAGAAAGAATTAGATTGGAATTAACTATATGTTAGGATTGGAATTAACTAAATGTTTAACAGCAGTATGACTAACTAAAGCTGTAGCTGCTGGATCTGCTTTGGGAAAGCTTGTATACTATTTGCCTTTTCAGGGACAGCTGGCTGACTATCAGGAAAGTTGCAGACAGTAACACAGTCATCTTCTAAGGCAGAAAGAACAGGAGGAATAGGTGGAGACTGAAAATTCCTTCTGTAACAGCTTGCAGTATTTCCTGAGGGACTAAGAAACATCAGTGTTCTCCTCCTGAAAACAGTAGCACAGTAGCACATTCTGGAAGTAGTCTCAGAGAAAGAGAAACTCCCCACAGGGGAAATCAGAAACTAAGCTATCTTCTGAGTCTGAATCAGAAATTTGAGAAGAAACCCCTGTATCTGTCCTTTCATTTTCATGTCCAGATTCCAAATCTTAATTCTCTTCAGGAAAAGAGGTATCCTTCTTTATTTGACAAGAGACTACTTTAGAGGAAGGATCAAAATCCTGAATTAAACTATGAGCCAGACACAGTAAACTATTCCTGTCTAAGAAAATTTGAGAAGGAGGAGATGCAAGTTTAGCTTTCTTTTTGTTTTTGACAGGAAAGATGGGACCAACAGTGTTATTAATGATAACAGCAGCTTCCCCAGGGATGGATGCGCACAATATTCTGACAAAACAATTAATTATTCCCTATTCCTTCTCCCAGGACCATCAAGAGTGGCTCTCCCTTGCCCGCTGAGGGGGAACCCAACACCTGCAGAGGACATAGCTAACTCGCAATCCATAGTTGCTCTAGGTGCTACTCCAGAGGGATCCAGGGTAAAAGATAAATGGTTTGTGGTACAACTAATCATGAAAGCAGAGTCACCCATCTGTGACTGATGCAAATTGCTAGCCTGCTGTTGTAGCGAAGGCTGTTTGTTCAACTTTCTCATTTTGTGGCTGGAAGAATGACCGACTGTGGGACTGACAGTTTGTTCAATGGTCAAGTTGAAAATGGTGCCTCTTTCCTGGGGAAAATGAGCAGCAAAAAACAGTAAAATTTAAAAGTATTTAAGAGTCACTTTCACATAAAAACATATAAAACACATTTCCAGCAAAATAAACAGAATTTCTCCATAGAAAAAAAATATTTTTAATTTTTTTAAGAAAATGTTTATTAATTTCACACATTTACAAAATACACACAGAAAGGAAGAAATTCAGCTTCACACATTGTTATACAGTGATAGGAATACATTGAATCATCAAGATAATCGTAGACAATTAACACATTAAGAATTCTGGTATTTCAATAGCAACATTTCAAGGTTATCACAACTAAAGGTCTTACTATCATTTATAGATCTTATTCTGATCACTTCTTTTTTAGTTTTACATAGTTTTTTTGTTAAATTTAAAAACTCGATGAATGTAGGAACTAAATTCAAGTTCCAGTTTTGTAATAACTTTTCTGGGAACTGCCAAAAGAACCCCAAAGAGTCTTTGCTGTTTGACTTTTACAGATACAGGAAGTAGAACATTCATTAGTATTACTGCTTTAGTTAAATAATTATCAGAACATAACCTCTCAAAAAATATTATTTATCTCTTCCCCAATATACATTTAAATTTTCACAAGCCATAAGTATGTGTCCAATCAGCTTTTACATCTTTATTACATAACCAAAAACTGAAGAAGTTATTTTACTAAACTTAGAGATTTTATATGGAGTAGCAAACATTCTATGTATATATTTCTACATAAAAACTTGCCAGTATAAACTTGAAGACTTTTGACTAACTGATTAAGAAGCAAATTTATTATTACCATATACTGAGTCACTCAATCACCACTATCTAAAAAGTTCTAGAATTATACATCAAAATTATTATAATTATTTATAATTAAGTTATATAGCTTAGTCAATTTTCCTTTGTATGTCAATCAACCTTTGATAACAGCAGTCATATTTTCATGTAATGCGGGAATAATGTTCTGTTCCTCTTCATTCATATTATCAACAAATTCATTTAATTTCTTACTGATGGATAATATTAACTCATCCAACTTACATGTTTTCATTAAATATTGTGGGGACTTATGGTTTCCTTTTTCTAAGCAATCAGACCATAATACTAATCCATTCCTTTTCAGTAAATTAATTTTAACATTGTTCTGAGTTTCCTTAAATCTCAAGGTATGTGCAATAGGAAAACACAAAAATTTCCATTTTGATATTAATGGAGTTTTAAAAACATATTTCTTAACTGTTTAAGAATGGATTTCATATATGCAGTGTCTAAAGATTTAGATGAATTTCCTTCTAAGGTAAATTTTGTTAACCAGATAAAAGAATTATTACATATTTTTAATGTATCATCTTTAATAAACTTATAAGAATTTATTATAATCTGATCCTGGATGGTTTTCCATTGATTAGTATAGATTGAGTCTATGCAGAGTATAATAGAGTTAAAACTTGCAGGAACAATATTCTACATCTAGAAACCTAATACCACCATATTCTCATAATCTTCTATGATTTCTATAATCAATTTTCAGCTATTTAGGATACCATAAGAATGAAGTTAATGTTTTTTTCCATTTTCATTAAACGTTTGTTGTCAGGTATTAAAGCTACTGAATGCAATACACACACACACTCACACACACACACACACACACACACACACACACACACACAGATATATATATATATATATATATATATATATATATATATATATATATATATATATACACAATCTTGGGTAATATAATAATTTTAATAAGCACTACCCTATCTTCAAAATCTTCAAAAATAAAAAAAATAAAAAACATGAATTCCATTTTTAATAAGAAGTAAGACTTCTTTAATTACTTTTTCAAAATTATTATTAATAATCTTACTCACATCTGGATAGGATTTTATTTTTAAATATTTTAATGATTTTCCTTCCCAATTATATTTATATTTATCCTTAAACTTACTATCTAGTGATTGATTTAACACTAAAGTTTCATTTTTCTTGCTATTAAATTTCAGCAGCAATACTTCTTGCAACTTTTCAATTTCCTCATCTATTTCTTCACTCAAATAATTTAAATCTCCAATAGTTAATACAATATCATTTGTAAAAAGCTGTATTTTAGACTGATAATATTGAGAATCTGTCAACTTTCCATTGCTTCTTATACTATTAGCTAAGGGTTGGAAAACTAATGTAAATAATAAAGAGGACAACAGCCACTTTTGTTTTGTGCCCTTGTTTAAAGTGAATCTATGGGAAATGTAAGATCCAATTTTAACATATGCTTTGTAGTCTCTATACAAGTATTTTCTAATATTTCAACAAACTGTTCTGGAAATAAGTTTTAAACAAGTAGTTCCAATCTGTAGAATCAAAAGTTCTCTCGCTATCTAAGCCAATTAGTGCCAATTTCTTGTTCATTCCATTTGCTAAATCTCAGATAGTTACCACTCTTTTTATATTGTTGTATGCTAATGTATTAACTATACATCCTATTTGATCTTTTTAATTAATTTGTCTACCATATCTCTTAATCTTGTGGTGAAAATGGTACTAAATATTTTATAGTCTACATTTAATAATGAAATAGGTCTATATGAGGGAACTAATTTATCAGCTTTTCCTTGTTTAAATGTAGGCGAAATTATAAAAAAATTTCATGAAGGAGGAATTATTTTGTCACCCTGATTATCCTGAAAATGTCAATCAGTAATTCTAAAATACTTAATGGAAACGGACTACATAATTCTATACTCAAATCATGTAACCAGGGAACTTTGTTGCTTTTTTTAAAAGCATCTTTACTTCTTTCAGGGTAATAGACTTATTTAACTGAGATACTTGTTGGTCATTTAATTTAAATGTAACATTTTTCTTTAAATAATTGTCAGTTTTATAATTGTCAGGATTATTATTTTTATCTTTATTAAAATCCTCATGGAATTTTAAAAAATATTAAGCATTTTCTCTACATCTGTAGTAAGCTTATTAGTATGAGGATTTTGGATATTATCGATTTGCACCTTTTTGCTTAACATCTTATTTCTATTGGCTGATCTCTGTAGATGTTTTTGAAGTCATTGCACAGCTATGCATTTTATTTTTTAAAGCCATCCCCACTTTATGCATTAAAACTGTTTGATATTTTGTCATTGATGTTTTAATAATTTCAGTATTATCTAATTTCTTTGTTTGTTGTTCAGACCTTGATTTGTGTATTTTAACAACCCTTTATCCCATTCTTTCATTTTATTACAAGCCCATCTTCCATGCTGTATTTAATCTGCATTTTAAAGGAGTCCCATAGTATGACTTTACTAACCTGACCATAATCATTCAAAGATAAAAAATCATTGATTTGTTCCTAAAGGTAACTCTTAAACTCTTTTAATTTCATCATATTTATTGTGATTCTATAAATAATCTGAAATTCCTTAAATCCATTACTGTATTAATACTTACTGCATTATGATCAGACAGAGGACAAGGAAAAGTTTTAAAATAATTCACTTTATTAAGTAAATCTGTACAGGCATAAATCCTATCAATTCTAGTTTGTGTCCCATGTATATAAGAATAATGAGTGAAGAGCAATGACGTATCTTCTGCTTTTACCAATAAATCAACTAAATTGTTATTACCACTAATCCATCTATTTAGTGATTTAGCTGATGTCAGCATTTTAGCTTTCTTATATTCGCTTGTATCTTCTATACTAAATATTCAGTTAAAATCCACTGCTAAATTAAACTAACTTATCAATGACTTTGTAGTAAGGTTAAGTGATCTTTAGCTACCCTTGCACCTATTCCAGGGATCGGATAAAAATTAGCTAATGTATTGAGTTTGCCATTATATTTAATTATTACAAATGTTTACATTCCTTTAGTATCATTAAAGGATTCAATGACCTTAGGCATCATAGTTGTTTTTCTTTAAAGTATAGTAGTACCTCTTCTCTTTTTGTTAAAAGAAGCAGATGATAACATTTCATAATCTAAGTTATTTAAATATTGTATATCTTTATCAATCAAGTGAGTCTCTTGCAAGAATATAATGTCTCCTCTATTTAATTTTAGATATCTTGTTAATGATTTCCTTTTGTTGTCATAAGAGAATTTAAGTACCTTTATCTGCACTTTTTTTTTCAAAAAATACAGTATATAAATTGATTTTAACTGTGTTGCAGGAATATTAACTGAACTGGAACTTAGTCAGTGTTTGCTGAATTTTATTATTTGCTAGTAATTACAGGTGTGGGGGTAGCCACATTCTTTGATTTCCTGTCCTTGCCTATTTAAGTGGTACAGTGTGAAATATTTTCTGCTTAAAAACCTCAGCTTTGGCCGGCTAAGAACTAGCTGTATTCAACTGGACGTATAAGAGAATTTAAGTACCTTTATCTGCACTTTTTTTTCAAAAATACAGTATTTAAATTGATTTTAACTGTGTTGCAGGAATATTAACTGAACTGGAAGTTTTGACTCTGCTCTTCAGTTAGTCCCACCCACCCTCCCTGTTTTTGTTTTGGTGTTAATCTTAGTGGCCTTGAAACTGCCCGCCTTCTTGTAAATTTGTGTTTGGATACTCCTTCTGGGCCCATCTCATTTGCTCACTCAACTGAGTGCAGTGAGATCATATTCTGATTTCAGGCACTCCTACTGTGTACAAAGAGAGCATCTGGGAAACAGAAAAAAAAATTTAAGCTTGTTTCCTGCCTTTCCTGTTAAGTGGTATAGACTATTTGTAGGTTTCTGAGCCCCCAAGCCCTTCTGTGTTGGAGGGAAGCCTTCTAGCTTAGTTTTTTTTTCTTATAACTAGCCAGTTTTCTAGTTTCAGCACTCAAATCTGTTTCTTTGATCTCAGCACTTGTTCAGAAAAAAAAAATAAATTTCATCTGCTTTTACTGTTGTGTTTCTACCTACTTTATTTTACTTTTGCATCATCTTAAAAATATTCAATTGTATTTATTACTGCTTGGTGTAACTCATTCTAAGCCTTTTGGTTTAAACACCTGGGCTTCAGACCAGTTGTTTTGCACTGAGAGGGTTTGTGATCTGCACTGTAGTGGCAGAACAAGTAGCTTACATCCTTCTAGGTTGGGAACTGCTGATTGAGGGCTCAGTGTCTGTTATTCTAAAAGTGTATTAATTCTGGTTTAAGCACTTGGGCTTTCAGGCCAGTTATTTTACATTAAGAGGGTTCGTGGTCTGCACTCTTGTGGGAGGAGAGGCTGGACTCTGCCCTTCTGAGCTGGGAATTTCTGGTTAAAGGCTTATAGTGCATGCATATCTGAACTGCTTCTTACTGAAGTTGGTGCGCCTTGTTTGCTGTGGCATAGACTGGATTCAGGCCTGCTGGATCTAGCTTTGTTTGTGTAACGTGAGCACTAATCCAGGCATTCTCTAAAGTATTCAATTGTATTTATTACTGCCTGGTAGTAATTTGATTAAAGTGTAGCTATCATTCTAAGTCTTTTGGATTAAGCACTTGGGCTTCAGACCAGTTGTTTTACATTAGGAAGGTTTGTGGCATGCACTGTGGTGGCAGGACAGGTAGCTTTCATCCTTCTAAGTTGGGAACTGCTGATTGAGAGCCCAGTGTCTGTTATTCTTAAAGTGTATTAGTTCTGGTTTAAGCACTTGGGCTTCAGGCCAATTATTTTACATTAAGAAGGTTCGTGGTCTGCACTCTTGTGGGAGAAGAGGCTGAACTCTGCCCTTCTGAGCTGGGAATTTCTGGTTAAAGGTTTATAGTGCCTGAATATTTGAACTGTATCTTACTGAAATTGGTACACCTTGTTTGCTGTAGCATAGACTAGATCCAGGCCTGCTGAATCTAGCTTTGTTTATATGCTTGTTGTTTGTTTGCTTGTTATTTCCCTGAAATGCTAATTCCACCTAATACGTGGCTTCTCAGTGCTTCTGTGGATCACTAGTGATATCTGCATTGCTTACTGTACTTATTTCCTTGATTCACTTGAAAGAAAGTTACTGTTTGTCATTTTTGCATTTAAGTTACCTGTAACACATTGCACTTAAGTTACCTGGCACTTGCTCACTAAAGCAATTATATAAGTTAGCACTAAAAATTAAAAGCACTACACCCTCACTCCCCATTGGCCCTTGTTTTCAATTATAAAGGAATTCCCAATATTATTCTAGCATGCGCAAAGGTCAGTTGTCAATCTTCTCTCCAGTCCAGCTGGTGAATCTGGGAATCTTGAGGCAATGTTACAACTGCCTCATGTACACAGACAACCCTCTCCTCCTCCCAACAAATTCCAACACATGTGAGAGATGCAACCATATAGCCAAACTGGAGGCTAAGATCTCTCAACTCAGTACTGGCATAACCAGTCAGGAGGAGAAGGAAACCACACTCACTACAATTCCAGTCTCACATAGACCTACCACGACAGCAAACCAAACACATAATCACACAAAAACATACTCGGAGGCTCTAAATAAAGATCTGCCTAAGCAGTAGAGACCTCCAAAGCAGACACCCAAGCAACCGCTACCCCAAAACAAAACACATGCAACACATATCTCACAAAGCCAGTGTGCCGAACAGTCACGGCCCTAAAGACTAAACAACACACCTGATACACTTGTAATAGGTGACTCTATCGTCAGGCACACTGACATCCCGCTCACCAGGCTGAACAAGGAGAGGGTCACGGTGAGCAGCCTGTCGGGCGCTAGGATCTGCCACATAACACAAGCACTCAGGTCACTCCAAGGCAGGTACAAATATGACTCAGTCATTGTCCATGCTGGTGTGAATGACCTGAGACGTACCTCCCTGGACTACATGAAAAGAGACATAGAGGAGCTCTCTGAGCATGTAGCCCAGGCTGGTATGACCCTGACCTTGAGTAGCATCTTACCCTCACCAAGAATGATGCCACAATATGAAGACAAGATGATCAATTTCAACAATTGGCTTAAGTACTGGTGTCATTCAAAGGGGATCCAATGCCTGTCAGCTTGGGATGATATGCTCGACAAGCCATGATGCTTCACTAGGGATGGCTTGCACCTGTCACCCCTGGGCTTTTGGATATTGGCAAAGGCTCTTGCTACCCCCATAGTGCCTTTTTTAGGCAAGGCTCAAAAGACAAACCCACCTCCATAGGTATCACAAGTGATAAGAAACTAAGAGTAATGCTACTCAACGCCAGAAGTCTAAACCTCAAGATGCACGCACTCAAAACTCTCCTTAGCATGGAGAACATCGATATCTGTGCAGTAACAGAAACCTGGTTCAGGGCTCCCGAGAGCACCCCAGCACTACCAGGTTATACCTCATACCATGCTTTTCGGCCCCAAAACTTGGACCAAACCACAAAAGGAGGGGGGAGTATCGATATTCATCAAAGATACCCACACCTCCAGGTTGGTGGCAAAGCACGAAGCATCAGAGACTATCCATGTGCAACTAACAGTGGGTAAAACTGCCTTCCAGTTTATAGCCTGCTATAGACCACCGTCCCAAACCCAGGAACCCCACTCAGCCTTCCTGAGAACACTGGAAAATATGAAGGTCTCTCCAAACACCATTATATTGGGCAACTTCAACTACCCAAACATAGACTGGGAGCATTACTCTAGCTCCAACACCCTAGCCCAAAGGTTCCTAGAATTTATAAACTCAAATGCTATGGAACAACTTGTTACCACTCCCACAAGAGGGGAAAACATACTGGACCTGATCATCACCAACATGGGGACTCTATGCTCCAGACCAGAAGTGTATCCCTCACTGGTAAGATCAGACCATAAACTAATCTCACTGGATATTCACATCCCGACCCCACCCCCTGCCCAGAAAACCACAGTGAAAAACTTCTCTAAAGCAAATTTCACACTCCGCAAAACTGAGGTGGAATCCTACAAAGCCCCTGGGCCTGTGGAAAATACGGCCCAGACCGCAGAATCCTTTATAAACGCATTCTATGAACACCTTCAGGAATGCATGGATCATGCAATCCCAAATAAAACCAAGACCCAATCCTCCAAAGGTAGACGTCCTGTCTGGTGGACCCCAGCCATAAACAAACTATACAATAGAAGGAGGAAGCTACTAAATGATAGAGCAAAATCCCAAAAAGGGAAGGCATCACTGATCAGTATTAGCAAAAAACTATGGGCACTCATAAAATTGTCTAAGGCCAGCTTCGAGAGAAAAATTGCACAGGACACTAAGGATAATCACAAGGCTTTCTTTAGTTATGTTAGGAATCTGGGTGGTAATTCCCAGATATGCTCAGAATTAGTCCAAAATGACAAAAAATACACCAAACCCACAGACATTGCCAACATCCTAGCTGACAGGTTCAGCGCAAACTCCCCCCCCACCAAAAGGGCAAATATCTATCCCAGCAGAGTGCTGCCTCCCTGGCATCTCAGATGCTCAGGTAAGAGCCGCCCTCTCCAAAGCAAAAAAACACAGCATCAATGGGACCAGACGGTGTCCCGTGCTGCATCCTACATGATCTCCAAGAAGAGCTAAACCCAAACATAGAACTACTGTTCAATCTCAGCCTTACTACAGGATATGTGCCCAAAGAGTGGCATACAGCAACAGTGGTCCCTCTCCATAAAGGTGGTGCCTTAACGGATCCTGGAAACTATCGCCCCATAAGCCTGACTAGCTTGGTCTGCAAAGCTATGGAAAGGATCATCATGGACCTCATAAATAAAGATATTGGGGACCTACAGACACTGGATCCTACCCAGTTTGGCTTTGTTAAGGGCAGATCCTGCCTCCTAAACCTGGTTGATTTCTTTGACACAGTCACCAAGGCCATTGACGAGGGGAAGGTGGCCCACACAGCCTACCTGGACTTCACAAAAGCCTTCAATACAATACCCCACTCGGGCATTACAGATAAGCTCACCAGCTTAAAAATAAACCCCTATGTCACTAGATGGATTGCAAACTGGCTCAAGGACAGAACCCACATGGTTAGAATTGCTGGAGCCATGTCAGACTCCAAACCAGTTACAAGTGGTATCCCACAAGGCTCAGTCCTGGGACCTCTCTTGTTCGGTATATATTTCTCGGAGGTACAGGCCAACATGGAAGGATTGTGGCTGACCAAGTTCACAGATGACTGCAAATTGGGCACCATAATCGACTCCCAGCCGACACAAGCATCCTCCAAAAGGGCCTCATAGAAACAGACAACTGGTGCCAGAGCCATGGCCTCAAGCTAAATGCCAAAAGGTGTATAGTCATCCCCTTTGGCAAAAACAAAGTGCCCACAAATTACCACATAGGTGGTAATCCATTAAGTACAGAAGAAGTAATTAGGGACCTGGGGACCCAAGTTGATAGCAATCTCTCATTTGACAACCACGTGGCCAAAGTGGTTAGAAAAACATTTTATATAGCCCACCTAATCATGAAGGGATTCATATCTAGATCAGGGGAGGTCATCATGCCTCTTTACTCATCCCTCATCAAGCCCATAATTGAGTACAATGCCCCTTTTGAGATGTACCTTACCAGACACCTGCAGCAACTGGAAAGACCCCAAAAGTACCTCACCAAGAGGATCAAAGGGCTCAAACAGATGCCATATGCTGCCTGGTTAAATAAACTCCAGCTCTACTCAGTGGCATACCGCCTGTTCAGAGGCGATCTGTGCCTGACATATAAAGCCATGTCCAACCCGGAATTAATGGACATGCTGCACCTCAGAAAATCCAAATCCCATTGAGCTACACGCTCGAGAGACTTGAACCTCAGCACTGAAATAAATAGGACATGCTGGAGGGACAGATTCATAACCCAGAGGCTCCCTTCACTCTGGAATAAACTCCCAGTCCAGGTTAGGCAGAGTCCCTCATTGACTCTCTTCAAGAGGAATCTTGATGAGTGGATGGGAGATCATAGGTTTACCCCGGGTATCACTTCTGTGTCACTGTTAGACAGAGGCACAGTATACTAACCTCGAAAAAGGGCATAGCAAAATAAATTTAAAATGGGTGGCGAAAGCCAAACACATTCTGGCTAGGCTTATAAATGCCCTAGGGCAGATAGCCTAGTATGAACCTATGAACCATTATTTAGTCAATTTACATTAATAGATAATAGATTAAGAGCAGGATTCGCGAAGCCTCCATGTAAGAGTTACAAGGCTTACACGGAGGCTGCAGTTAAATGGTGTGACGTCAGCATGCCATGCATATGCATGAGGGCATACTGACTCACACCTAAGGCTAACACGGTCCATGTAAGACAGTAGGGGGAGTGTCCGTAGGGCGAGCCCTGCAAATGGACACGCCCCCAGAAGAGTAAAAGTCCCAAAAGTAAACCCCCACGACAGAGTCCGTGTAAATGTGAATAAACACAACACAACACATGCCCCCACAGACTATTAACATAAAATGTAAAAATGAACATGTTATATTTTTTATAAGTTTTAAAGATGTTTGCCCATGAGTGCGCTCATTTGCGCGAGCGTGCCCATCGCTTAGCCACAGTTAGCAGTCAGTGGAAAAGCATATAAGAACTAAATATGCAAAGTAAGCCAAGAAGCAATAGCATAGCAGTAGGGATGTCGGCTGAAGAGGAGGCAGTCATGGTTCGAGCCCCCACAACATCAATTTTTATTTTTTAGTGAAATAAGCACGAAACAATTCCCTGACATATATGTACATGTATAAAATTATTTTTATGTAAAATGTAATGAAATGGGCCATGTATTATGAAGAAATGTGTGAAAAAAAAAGAACAAATATCAGAAATGCCCATAGCTGAGCTACACTCTAACAAGCTGAGTATATCTGCCCGTAGGTGAGCAGTGTTTTCACAGGTGTAAAATGAGTGCCCGTAGGTGAGTAGTGGTTTAACAGGTGTAGAAGGAGTGCCTTGGGTTGAGCAGAGTTCTAACACGCTGAAACTGTGTGCCCGTAGCTGAGCTGAGCGTAATATGCATGCTGACAGCCAAACAGCGCGTAAGCCAGCATAAACCATTTGCACGCAGCTGCACACCGTGCCAAGAAGCTAACCGACGGGCAATGTTGAGCAAGCTGTATCAAAATTGCCTTTACACAGACACACCTCCTAGCCTGTGTAGACAGTCATAAAATATAAAAAGCAATGACCAGGCTCGAACTCAGGATACCATGCACCATAGTCAAAGTACTGAACCACTAAGCCATGACAGCTGCTCTTAGAAATGCAGTAATAGCATATATATAGGAATGAATGGAAAGAGAAGCATGACAAAGCAGGTTTTGTGAAGCTGATACAATTCCAAAATGGCCACTCACAGATAAGTGCGGGAAAAACGGCATATATAAGCCCCATAGGTGGGAATGCACAGCATAACTGATTGTGGAACTGATTTGCAGTCAGGATGGCAGGTGTAGGAGAGGGTAGTTGCTTCTGAGCACAGAGGTGGGGCGTTGAGGAGTCCAAATATATGGTTTGGCTCCTCGTCCATGATCATGAGGCCCAACTCATGCAGGGCCAGGTCCTGTGGGGAGCATATAGGGCTGAGGTGTGGGACCGGTTGGCACATGATCTCACCAGTGCCACAAGAATACCAAGGACTGGTGAACAGGTTCATCACCACCATGCAGACCTGAAGAGATGGAAGCAGGACCAACTGAACCGTTGGATCCAGGAGGCCCGGCAAATGCCCAACGCCCCACTACTGAGTAAGTTACATGTAATTATTTATGTAAGAAATTAACTTAGCTGATATTATGGAGATGTGTACTACAATATTACTTCATTTATATTACAGCTGCAGGTGTCCGTTCTGCGAATTATCGAGCCTATGCCGATAGGCTTGTGCGGTTGCGCCACCAGGCAGGTTAGTAATTCTCTCCCTGTAACTGTAAAAAATATAAGTATGACAGCTTGCAAAAGAGTGCAGTGTAGTCACTTATTAATAAAAAGTGCAAGTAACAGTGCAAGAGAGATTTTGCTAGTATTGTTTGATTACATAAGTGTGATGCAGCCTGTAATCCAAAAATAAAAATGAAACAAGTCTGAAATAAAGATGTTCCACCTGTAATATAATAGTACATAACCTGCAGCAGGCTGAAAAGTACAGCTACAGAAGCTGAGTAAAACACGTGTGAAATATATCCCCGTTTAAATGCAGAAACATGACACAAGTGAGACTGTTGGAAAGGATTGTCATAACTAAGTAAAACATGCCAATAAAGCCTAGAATTAAGTACCATCCTGAATTGTAAAAATAAAACAAGTGAGGAAGTGTGAGAAAGAGGTGTGAATCCACCAATAAAGTAGTAATAACTCCTGAATAAAGTATACTGCAGTCAGTACAGAATGAAATGAATGTGACAGGCACAACCAAACAGCAACATGTGTTGAAAAAAGTACTGAAGGTGGAATGTGTGTCCCAAAATCTAGATATGTTGCTCTCAGTTTGCAATATGCAGATAGTATGGTTGTATGAAATACCAAACATCCACAGTTGTCTAGAGCCATATAAAGCAAATGTAGCAGGATGATGTAGCTGAACAGATCCAGATATGAATGTGTATGAATAAAAATGAAATGTATATTGATGTAGCAGTAACATTCCTATCACCAACATGCATAAGTTTACACATAGGAAACTGTAGTCAGACCTGTAGTGTGTATATATCTGCAGCTAGTAGAAATGTACAGCATATGTATAGGTATTTGAAGTTGTTAATGAAATATTTCTTCACCCTACCCTATAACCACAAATAATCCATTCCACGTGAAATGGGTATGTGTATTCACAATTAACTCCCCTGGACAATTGTCCTGTTGGTTCATACACATTTGCATGTACGTTGATGCATGTGCCCTGTTCATACATCCAAACCTGATGGCCTGTTGCCATCACTCAACCCTGCATGTTGTTGGAACGTGTACTGTTGTTCAAATTATGCATGTGTTATGCTTGCTGTTCAACGGCTTGAATTTATGGGTGTTTGGTTAATGGGAATACTAATGCATGCTGTTACAACTAATTGTGAATGGTATTGCACATTACTAACCCAAACTGTCACTAAATAATGCAAAACATAGGACGACGGGGAAGGCGGGTTCCAGAAGACCCACCTCTCCCACCTCAGCTGGCGAGTGCACCTGGCAGTAATTCCCAGGCCGGACCCTCCTCTGGTGGCCCTGTGCCACCTGCAGGTGGAAGCACTGCAGGGGATGGGGCTCATCCCCCCTCTGCAAGTGTGGCTGGAGGAGAACATCCACTCACCCTCCGTAGTGTCCAGACTGTGGTGTGTAGGGAGATCTGGCACACTGAGCTTGGGCCCCTATGCCAGCTTTAGGCATGGGTGGCACAACTCATAGGCATGCCTGCTGCCCATCCTACACAGCCCCCAGCACACCCCATCCTGGGCAGTGAAGGCACAGTGGCAACTGCCCATGGGTGGGGATCTCAGTTCCACTGTTGCCATCTGTGGGCTCATGGGCTCGAGATATCCAAACATCCGTCCCCGTCAATTGTGTAACCCCCCCACATGTGTCATACACCACCCCTGTATGCGTCTTGTTTGTCTTGTCTGTTAACCTCCCCTACCTACCTCCCCAGCTATACCGACTTCCTGTACCTGGCATACCACTCTCACCTGAAAAAAAAAAAGGCACTCTGTACCGACAAAAAAATTATGCCTCATACATAGCTGCCCATTTTGCACACATGTCTGCTGGACATGTAAACTGGCAATTACAATTGGCTGTACAACAAATATTATTGTTGTCCTCACACCTCTCTCAGGGGTGGAAGGTTTCAAATTTCACACCAAATTACAAACATATGCACAGCTGTTGCTGACGAAGAAATGGGCAGCTATGGGCCTTTCCTATATCCCTCCTGCAAAACCTGAGCTTGTTTTCCTACTGTCCTACCCTCTTTGTGCCCCCTTTTTCACCACTTTCCTATCTCCTCATTTTCTTTTCTTTAAAAGAAAATAGCGCGGGTGTGCGCGAGAGTAAGCACTTTTAAGCAGTAGTAAGCAGGAGTGCGCTTCTGTGTGTTTAGCTAAGCATGTGTGCGCAAAGCTAAGTGACAGTGGGCATGCGTGACCTCCGCGCAAACCAGCGCTAACCCGCTTACAACTGCTTAAAAGTGCCTTAGTCACTCTGAATGACAAGGCCTGTAGTTTTCTCAGCAGCAAAATAAAATACCTCCGTCAGTCTCGAACCCAGGACCTTGGAAACACTAGTCTGCATGACTTACCACTACACCATGACTGCTATACAAGAACATTGTGCTGAAAGAAATATGTCATAAAATAGTAGGAATTAATGTAAAAGGAATATAGCAAGTCTAGTACACAAAGCATGTCATGTATATTTACTGTCAAATCTAGTGGATTTGTAAAATAGTACTGTGTGATGAGAAACAGTCATGCTAGTTGGTAGCTACTAGGTAATAATGTCACAGTAGCATCTGGCAAGCCACACACATACTCAGAGCAGGATAAACACTGCCATAGTTGAATAGTTAAGAGATCAGACATAGCAACTGTGACTGAGTTACAGGGATGTCCCTGATGTGAAAACAAATGTCAACTGTGCCACACTGACACCCTGTCAAATGTACTAACAGTAGGCAGAAAGGTGTAACTACACATGCAATGGTAACTGTGAATAACTGAAGGTATGCACCACCTGCACGTCACAAATGGTGTACTAATACATATGCTTGAAATAACCCACAGTCACAACTGCAGAATATCAGAATATGTCATTGGAGTATCCCACTGATATGTACCATTCCACGAGGCTGATAAAAGATGCACCTGAGAGTATCTGAGGCCTGCTCAGCAGCATGATCAAATACCCTTGTAAGTGCCAAGGCCCACACCATGGCCAGACCACACTGCATGCAGTAACACCCTACCACAACAAACACATAGGGAATTGCTGCCCAAACAGATTTAGCAAGCATTACAAGCTGTGAATGTAAATGGAAAATAGGAAAGTCATAGCAACACATTACAGGAAAGACACCTAGCAGGCATACAAGGAGTGAATGTAAAGGCCAAATATTGAAGCCATAGCAACAGATTGCAAGAGCCACTGCTATATACCAGTTACACCACAATCCCCACAGGAAAGCACACACACCCATATACACAGTATTACTAGTCATAGGTGTCAGTTTACATACACATGGAGAAGAGGATACTGGAGGAAGGAATACTCAGTTTACAGAACAACATGCATTGTAGTGTCTACAACACAGCCTGAAATATGAGAAACATACCAACCCTTACACTCACAGAACAGTGTCCACAGCAAACCAGCATGGTCCCCACCCTGATAATCTGAAAGGGCTACGCCTACCTAACAGACCTTTTTATAGCACTGTCCTGTAATCACAGTAAGAACTGCAATCACTACACAACAGACTGCATGCAATTAGTAAATGCTGGCTAACAATTGGTGCAGAGGCCATCACATGGACATGTGCAGATACCTACAAAAGCATCCTGTACTCCTAGTCCACACATGCAATGCTTTCATTGCACCAGCTGGAGGTAGAGAGAGAGAGAGAGAGAGAGAGAGAGAAAGAAAGAAAGAAAGAGAAAGAGAAAGAAATAAAAAAAAAACAGTAACAACAAAACAAAGAGGCTGACAGCAGGCCAAGTAACTGCAAGCCTACGCAAACAGCTGCAACAAACACAGGTAATGTATAGTACTAGTATAATAGTCTACATTCTGTGAACCCTCCAGATGTGTTATTGCTCTGTATCTATGTATATGAAGATGTGCATAGGGCCAGGGACATACTGCAACTGTCACTGAAGGCTCTACATACATATGTATGTGAAGGTAGCTATGTGCACATAGCAATGTAGGTTGTAGTGCAATGTACAAGTAGGTTGTACAGTAATGGATGTTCATCAGTACGTTACTGTGTGTATACATATGTGGAACTAAAAAGGAGTATATATATATATATATATATATATATATATATATATATATATATATATATATATATCTAACATGTGTATACGTATGTATATCGAGATATGTATGTATATATATATATATATATATATATATATATATATATATATATATATATATATATATATATATATATATATATATATATATATATATAATATAGATAGAGAGGGATGTAGAAATACATAGACATATATAGTTTCACAGTGTCATAGTTTAGTACTAGCCTATCTGCAGACAGTGTATAGAATAGATTTAGAAAATTGTGCCTCTGTATAGTAGTGACACAGTGAAGACCCCCATACATAATAGCATTAGTTTACTGTGCCTCTGTCTAGTAGTGACACAGAGATGACCCCTGGTGTAAACCTATGATGTCCCATCCACTCGTCAAGAATTCAAATGAAGAGTGTCAGTGAGGATCTCAGCCTAACATGAAATGGGATCCTGTTCCACAGTATGGGAAGCCTCATAGTGATGGATCTGTCCCTACAGCATGTCCTATTCATATGTGTTCTGAGGTTTAAATCTGTAGCTGTTGTGGTTCTGATGGATTTGGATTGTATGAGGTGGAACATGTCCATCAATACCTGATTGCACATGGCCTTGTACATCAGGCACAGATCACCCCTAAGTAGGCAGTATGCTATGGAATAGAGCATGAGTTACATTAGTCTGGCAGCATACGAAAGTTGTCGGAGACCCTTGATCCTCCTGGTGATGTACTTATGGGGTCCCCCTAGCTGTTGCAAGTGGCAGGTGAGGTACATACCAAATGGGGCATAGTACACAGTCATGGGCCTGATAAGGGAGGAGTATAGGGGTACAATGACCTCTTTTGATCTGGATGTGAATCCCTTCATGATAAGGTGGGCAAGGTAGGAAGTCTATCCAACCACTTTGGCAACGTGGGTGTCAAATGAGAGGTCAGTATCAATTAGTGTCACCAGGTCTCTGATTAATTTGTCTGTACTCAGTGGGTAACTGTCTATGTGATAATATGTGGGTACCTTGTCCGTCCAAAAGGGTATGACTATACATTATGTGGCATGCAGTTTAAGGCCATGACTCCAGCACCAGTTGTCAGTTTCCGTGAGGCCTTTCTGTAGGATGTATGTGTCAGCTGGTGTATCGACTATGGCGCCTAGTATGCTGTCATCTTTGAACATTGTCAGCCACTACCCTCCCATGTCTGCTTCCACATCTGAGAAATATATGCCGAACATGAGTGGTCCCAGAACAGAGCCCTGTGGGACACCACTTGTAACTGGCTCTGAGTCTGACATGGCACCAGTGAGTTTGACTGTAGGGTTGCTATCCATTAGCCAGTTTGCAACCCATCTTGTGACATATGGATTTACATTTAAGCTGTTGATCATGTCTATGATGCCAGAGTGCGGTATTGTGTCGAAAGCCGTAGGCAAGTCCAGGTAGGCTGTATGGACCACTGTGCCCTCATCAATGGCCCTAGTGACTGATTTGAAAAGGTCAACCAGGTTCATAAGGCAGGATCTGCCCTCTATAAAGCTGAACTGGGTGGGATCAAGTGTCTAAGTCCCCAATGTCTCTGTGTATGAGTTCCATAATGATTCTTTCCATAGCGTTGCAGACCAGGCTGGTTAAACTTATGGGGCAGTAGTTACCAGGGTCTGTAGAGGTGCCTCCTTTGTGGAGTGGGACTACTGTTGCTGTATGCCAGTGTCCAGGTACATATGCTGTAGTAAGGCTATGGTTGCATAGCATTTTATGTGCGTGTGTAGCTCCTCTTGGAGTTCACGTAGCATGCAACCTGTGATACCGTTGAGTCCCATTGATGCTGTGTTTACAGCTTTGCTGAGGGCGGTTCTCAGCTGGACATCTGAGATGACAGGGAGGTTACAGTCAGCTGGGATAAGTAATTCCTCATGTGTGGGTGAGGGAGGGGAGAAATTTGCACTGAACCTGTCTGCCAGAATGTTGGCATTATCTGTGTGTTCAGTGTAGCTTTTGTCACTGTGAACTAACTTTGAACATATCTGAGGGTTTCTACCCAGGTGTCTAACATAGCAGAAGAAGGCCTTGGTTATCTGTAGTGTCCATAGCGATTTCCCTCTCATAGTTGGCTTTGCATGTTTGTACGGCAGAACGTATCTTTCTACTAGTGCTGATCAGAGATGCCCTATCTCTATGGAATTCTGCTCTGCTGTGCAGTAGCTACCTTCTGTTGTTATACAGTTTGTTCATGGCTGGGGTCCACCAGACAGGACGCCTGCCCTTGGTGGAGAGGGTCTTGGTTTTATTTGGGATTGCATGATCCATGCATTCTTGGAGATGTCCGTAGAAAGCATATGTGAAGGTGTCTGCATTGTGGGATGTGGTTTCCACTGGCCCAGTGGGCTTAAAGGATACCAACACAGTTTTAAGAAGTATAAAGTCGGCATGTGAGAGGTTTCCCACTGTAGTCTTTTGTGTTGTGGGGGAGGTGGGATATGTATATCCAGGGGGATTAGTCTGTGGTCAGATGTGACTAGTGAGGGGTATACTTCCGGTGTGTAGCAGATTGTCCCCATGTTTGTGATGATCAGGTCTAGTATATTATCTCCCCTTATGGGAGAGGTGACTAGCTGTTCCATTGCATTTGACTTAGTGAATTCCGGGAACCTTTGGGCTAGGGTGTTTGGGCTAGAATAATGCACCCAGTGTATGTTAGGGTAGTTGAAGTCTCCCAATATGATGGTGGGTGGTGGGACATTCATATCCTCCAATGTCTTCATGAAGGCTGACTGTGGTTTCTGAAATTGGGAGTGTGGTCTGTAACATGCTACCAGTTGTATAGCAGGTTTGCCTATGGTTATTTGCACCTGGATGGTCTCTGATGCTTCATGTGTTGCCACTAACCTGGAGGTGTGGGTGTCCTTCATGAATATGGACACCCCCACTCCCTTTTTGTTTTGTCCCGAGTCCTGGGGCCAAAAAGCATGATACGAAGTATAGCCTGGTACCGCTGGTGTGCTCTCAGGAGCCTTGAACCAGGTTCTCACTTACTGCACAGACATCGAGATTGGTAGAATATGTACGTACAGATATATGTAATACACACATACATATATAGATATATGTAGATACATATACATATGCAGATAGATCTGACTGACAACAGATATGTCTGTATATGACTATATCTCTCTCTCTCTGTCCCACCCCCTCTCACTCTCACTCTCCCTCTGTCTCTCTCTCATTCTCTCCTCCTCTCTCCCCACATCTATATGTATATATCTACATCTATATATACATGTTATATACATATATACAAACATATATATATATATATATATATATATATATATATATATATATAATACAAATACAAATATATCAATATATATATATATATATACATATATATATATATATATATATACATATATATATATATATATATATATATATATATATATATATATATATATATATATATATATATATATATATATATATATATATACTGTGTGAGGCACATGTGTGCAGATGTCTTGCAACAGGTGCCTGGTGTCAAAGGCATGGAGTGAACACCAGTGTGGATACTGGAGTACCATACCCCATTCAAAAACACTGACACCAGTAACCACCACATATGTGCATGCCTGCCCACCACTGCATGTGTCAGGGGGGAACAGGGGCAACAAGTGTACAATAGGCTCCCCAGTGATATACACAGTGGCACACTAGTCCTGTAATACCTGTACATGGACTGTGTCAGCGGACATGGTGTGTCAGCTATGGACATGTAGGTCACTGTACCCCTCCACACCCCACAATGTCCTACATGGTATGTACCTCCCATGACAGCTACAGGTATGGAGAAGGACACAGACATATGCAAGTAACTGTGTCAATGCACTCAAACACAGTACCTATGCAGAGTGACTGACAAGACCACAGAGCACACACAGACTACCTACATAGAGGTTACCACTGCTGGATATACATAGTTCGGTCACACCCATGACAGTTGTCTAACAACCATGGTAACACCTCCAACATCCACAACACAAATTACCTATGTCTGTCGTCCTTGTCACTGCAGTACAGAGCACATGGTGGAGGTACAGGACCCTACCCACAGATACGACATACCCTGTAGTAAACCACACAGAATTAAGAAGCAAGGCTCCCCATGAGTAGATGTCAGACATACCCCTGCTGAATGTTATGCAGATAAGTAATATGCCATATGAGTCACCCTGTGTAACTGTTTGTAAGGAGCAGGTACGATCATAACACATGTGTCACAAGGGGCAGGGTAGCATAACAGTATGCTGCTGTAGGCCCAGGGCCAAAAGCACACTACCTACCAAAGACACAATGCACACCCATGAACACATTGCAAATGAAATATGTGAGGTGGAATGAGTGTGCCAGTGACTGGGTGCATGTTGTGTACTGGTGTGATTGCTCACCATGACTGTCTGTCTGTCATGGTAGTGTGTGTCCTTGGTGTGAGGCCAGAGACAGATGTGTGTGGTATTGTGATCAACACATACTACATTGCCATATGTTGTGCTGTGTTACCCTGTATGTCACTGTGGTGTAGGTAGGGTTATGGCAAGTAAGAGTAGTGTGCATTACCAGTGAAATATGTAACATGCATTGTGTGCAGTGCATGGGCTGATAATGTTCCCCATACAGTACCTTGATACAAACCCCCAGTGTGAGGTTGTGCATTGTACCTGAACCAGTGTGTTGACTGCTGCAGTATACTAGTCTGTCGTATGGAGTGTGCCAGGTACTGTTGCACAGTTGTCGGATGAGCACTGATATCTGGTCATTTACATGTGTATCCCCCAATAGACAGACAGATGCTATATATGGTGGTTAAGTTATATCACTGCAGTTGAGTATTATGTGTATTATGTGTGCCATAGTTTGCTGACAGATATTGCTGACATATTTTCCTTCTCCTTTTCAGGGCTATGGTTCACCAGCGGAACCCTGTCTACTCCGCTGCAGAGGAGGAAGAGATACACCAGAGCCTGGTGCGGGATTTTGCAGTACTCTTTTCCTGCACCAGCCAGAACCAGCAGGAGAGGGCTACACTGTGGCAAGACCTGGTCCATCGGGTAAATGACATAGGCACACATAACCGGACATATGAGCAGGTATGCCATCACTGCAGTGATTTAATTAGAAATGTCCATCAGCGTGCATCGGATATCCACAGGCAGAAGCTTGCCACAGGTGGTGGGGTGTCTAGACATCCCCCCCTCACCAGACTGGAGGGACTACTCCTAAGTGTTGTGGCTCCAGCCCAACAGCAACAGCAGCAGCATACATGTGTAATGATGGAGGCTGGAGCCACACAGCAGCAGGACACGAAGCGTGCAGGTAACATGCTATGTGTATAGTTGACCGTTCTGTACACTGTTAGGTTATGCATGTGTGAGGTGTGTCCTCGTTTTGTAGTTGTAATCTTGGTAATTATTGTGCAAGAGTGATATCCTCAATATCAGCAGTACACCTGTGGAAGCTAACTGTTGCACTACTGAACTGTATCATGCCCACAGTATCAATGGCACAGCTGTGCCCACTGACAATAAATGTCTCTTTTCTGCAGGTCCCTCTGGTGCAACAGCAAGGCAGCCTATCTATGCTGGTGAGTGTGTAATACCATTACCTTCAATACTCTTAATACTAACAGTAATAATAGGCTGAAGCAGTAGTGCTATGTGTTTGATTGCAGGTGTGTTTGTGTCTGTGTGTTGATATCTCATATACTGAGGTGTGTGAATGTGTGCATGTGTGTATGTGCCCATGTGTGCATGTGTGCATGTGCCCATGTGCCCATGTGCGCATGTGTGCATGTCTGCATGTGCCCATGTGTGCATGTGTGCATGTGCGCATGTGCCCATGTGTGCATGTGTGCATGTGTGCATGTGTGCATGTGCCCATGTGCACATGTGTGCATGTGCGCATGTGTGCATGTGTGCATGTGTGTATCAGTGGTGACATTGTGTACACATTGTAAACTGTGTTTCCTATCTTACTCCCACAGGTTCTGGTGCTGCTCTGGTGTTGTGCAGCAGGGCACCTGAATCAGCTGCTGTGGATAGTGATAATGATGATACCTGTGTAATGGGACAGGTAGTTGTGCCAGGGTCTGTCATTGGTCAGCCAATTGACACTACACAGCTGTCGACCCCATCAATGCGCACAGTCATCCTGCAAATACATCCTTTGTCACCAATGTCCCTAGGTGATGGACAGGATGCAGTGGGCATTGACCAGGGTAATGTGGTATCGGTGGCACATGCATCCCCACACAGCAGCCATGGCCAGGGTCCTGACATGGTACCACACAGGCAGACGTCCAGGGGTTCTCGTGGGAGCATCCTTGGGTGTACCGCCCCTGTCAGACGTGCCCACAGAGGTCTTTCAACCTCAGCTATGTTTCGGGCTGTAATGCAGGCACAGTCACGTATGGAACGGTACACCAGACAGGGTCTGAGGGAGCTGAGAGCATGTCACACAGCTATGAGTGACAGTATGCGTGATGTTGCGGCTGCCATCCGTAACTTCACCGAGGTCATTGACAGACGTTGGGAGGACACATTAGATCTGTTCCACAACTACATGTCCATGAGCCAGGGCAATGGTGGACGGTTGAGGTGTCGACGTGGCCGTATGCCAACAAGAGCAGCAGATGGCAGCCGTCGCGGATGACAACAGGCCCGCGGCCGCTCACATAGTGCCAGCAGCAGCCCCAGCAATGCTGGGTCTGTGCTGTCGTCAGACCGCCCCAGGAGACCATGTGCACATGGCGCTGGACAGTCCCAACAGGGACCTGTCTCCAGTCACCGACCACCTGCTTCTGATGACAGTACCCAGTCTGGCTTAGTACCTGATACGGTCCGTAGCACCCCTGCCAGGCACAGGTATCGTGTCCATGGCCACAGACAGTGATCTGTATGACCTGGCAGGTACAGTCTGTGGCTGCCCACAAACACCTGTATATGGCAGCCATGAGGTGGGACTGTGTGCATGCATACACACATGCAAAGTGATAACACCTAGGGCTACCGCATACACACACACACTGCATCAACATTGCCCCATCTTGTACTGCTGTCTCTCACCAACACACACACACACAGACGTGTCAATTAGTTGTATAAGTGGCAGACTCAGGCATACCAGGTACACACCGTGTGCATATGATGAAACTGTGCCACCTCCTGCAATCTGTAAAATCGGTGCAGGAACAGGTTAACATGATGCTGATGCACAGGGTGACTACATAGATGTGTTGTAATAGTATGATGTTGACAACAGTACAGTGTAATGATATCATTGTGGGTATATACCAGCATGCCTGATGCAGTTACAGTATGAATGTCATTGTATTGTTTTGTACACCCATAGTAATTACCACAGTGTACTGTCTGCACATCTTTGCATACTGGTGGTGAGGCTGTCACAGGATGGCCACCTACATAGGTAGCACAGGGGATATGACAATGTACATATTGATACTCAATGATGGTCATGTCAACTGCGAGTTGCATGCTGTCCACACTCAACTCTGCAATGAGGATGTTTGAGGATGTTGATATCTGTGCAGTACTACACAACAGGTTCAAGGCTCACAAGAGCACACTAGCACTACAAGGTCACACCTCATACCATGCATGACAGCACAAAAACACAGAACTAACTATGACAGGAGGGAGAGTGTTCATACATGTCAAGGATACTGTGGTGCCAGGACAGGTAGCATACATCATACTAAGTCTGGAACTGCTGAGTGAGGGCTCAGTGTCTGTTATTTGACATGTGTATTATTACAGGTATGAGCACTTGGGTATCAGGCCAGTTATTCAACATTATGAAGGTACGTGGTCTATACACTTGTGGGGGGTGTGGCTGGACCCAGCCCGTCTGACCTGTGAATGTCTGGGTACAGGCTTATAGTGCCTGCATATATGCACTGTTACCTACTGGAAGTCGTACACCTTGTTTGTTGTAGCATAGTCTACATACAGGCCTGCTGACTGTAGCTTTGTTTGTATGCATGTTTGCTTGTTATGTTCCTAAAACACTGATTCCACCTGCAGTGCAGATTTACAGTGCCTCTGTGGATCCCTAGTGACATCTGTATTGCTTACTGTACTGATGTCCTTTTCTCAATTGACAGAACGTCACTGCTTGTCCTGTTTGCATGTAGCTTGCCTGTAATACATTGCATATGACTTACCTCACATTTGCTCAAGACAGCATTCATATATGCCAGCACTAACAAATAAGGAGCACTACACCCTCACATAGTCACCTTGAGTACCTTGTTCCCCATTGGCCCTATGTGTCGTTACTTAGTATGGGATTCACAATGCTATGGTAGCATGTGCAAAGGTCACCTGTCGATCTACTCTCAGGTCCAGTTGGTGAATCTGTGAGTCATGTGGCAATGTTACAGCTGCCTCATGTACACCGACAACCCTCTCCCCTTTCCATACACTTACAACACATGTGAGAGATGCAACCACATAGCCAAACTGGGGGCTAAGCTCTCTTAACTGAGCACTGGCATTCCCTGTCAGGTGGAGTGGGATACTACAGTGAATACAGTACCAGTCTCCCATAGACCTGCCACGACCGCAATCCAAACACAGAAACACACAGGTACATTATTGGACTCTTAGAATAGCATCCTGCCTGAGCAGCTGACACCTGCAAAGCAGACACACAAGCAAACGTTAAGCCAGAGCAGAGCACGTGCAACACATAGTTCACAAAGCCTGTCTGCCAAACAGTCCCAGGCCATACGGCTTGACAACACACCTGCTACAGTTGTATGAGGTATCTCTATCGTCAGGTACACTGAGGTCCTGCTCACCAGGCTGAACAAGGTGAAGGTCACACTGAGCTGCCCGTCGGGCACTATGATCCACCACATAACACAAGCATACCGGTCACTCCAAGGCATGTAGAAGTATGACTCAGTCATTGTCTGTACCAGTGTGTATGACCTCTGACGCACCTCCCTCGACTATATGTTAGGGTACATAGAGGGGCTCTCTGAGCTTGTGGCACAGGCTGGTATGACCCTGACCTTGAGTAGCATGTTACCCTCACCAAGAATGCTGCCACAATATGTAGACAGGATGATCAGTTTCTGCAATTAACATATGTTTCAGTGACATTCAAAGGGGATCCAATGCCTGTCAGTGTGGGATTACATGCTGGACAAGCCACATTGCTTTGCTTGGGACAGCTTGGACCTGTCACCCATGGGCCATTGTATATTGGCAGAGGCAGTTGCAACACACATAGTGCCTTTGTATGCAAGGCTGACATTACATAGCCACCTACACAGGTATCACACGGGATAGGACACTAATAGAAATGCTACTCAACAGCAGCAGTGTAAACCTCAAAATGCATGCAGTGAAAACTGTCCTTAGCATGGGGTACAGCAATATCCATGCAGGAACAGACGCCTGGTACAAGGCTCCCAGGTGCACACCATCACTGCCAGGTCATTCTTCATACCATGCTTGTCGTCCCCTACATATGCACTAAACCAGAACAGGGGGGATGTATCCAAAGGCACCTCAGATACACACACCCCCAGGTTGGTGGTACTGCACAAAGCATCAGAGCCTATCCATGTGCAACTAACAGTGGGTTAGACTGTCTTCAGGTTCATAGCCTGGCACACACCACCCTCCCATACCCAGGAAACTCACTTGGCCTTCCTGACAACACTGGGAATATGACGGTCTCTACAAACACCATTATATGGGTGGACTGCGACTACCCAAACATAGAGTGTGAGCATTACTCTAGCTCCAAGACCCTATCTGAAGGGTTCTTAGCATTCATTCCCTGCACTGCTATAGAACAACTTGTTACCACTCACACAAGAGGTGACAACATGCTGCACCTGTTCATCACCAACATGTGGACTATATGCTCCAGACCAGTCATGTATCCCTTGCTGGTGGGATGACACCATCTACAACCCACACTATATAGTCACATACCACATGCAGCCCCTGCACAGAACACCACAGTCATACAGTTGTCTGATGCATATTCCATGTATTCACATGAGGCAAGCTTCGGACATGGGAGCTATTGCAGTTCACAGGTACATATGTGTAGGTGGCACACACATACATCATGTGTGCATTGACATTACTGATATAATGTATGTCGTGCAATATTGGGAACACCACCCCACACACATGGACAAACTGTGTGACAAAAATACACATGGCGTTTGTAGGATACAAACCCCTACCTAACTATGTTAGATCACTTGTGAGAGTCGCAGTAGCAGAGTGTGCTATTTGCATTACTGAGAAGATTGCTTTCTCCTGCTGTACTTATAGGGTGCTGACATCATCAGTGTTTAGACAGTGGAATATGCAGCCTGTGTTGTGTAGTAATAGTTGCCAACAGGGACATTTCTCTTACACATGGAATTGCACACACTACTCCCCCACACACATTCACACACACACTGTGCACTTGCAGGATTCAAACCCCTACTTAACTATGTTATGACACTTGTGAGAGACGCAGTAGCAGAGAGTGCGCTATTTGCATTACTGGGAGGATTGTTTTCTCCTGCTATACTTATAGGGTGCTGACATCATCAGTGTTTAGACAGTGGAATATGCAGCATGTGTTGTGTTGTACTAGTTGCCAAAATGGACATTTCTCTTACACATGGAATTGCACACACTACTCCCCCACACACATTTACACACACACTGAGCATTTGCAGAATTCAAACCCCTACCTAACTATGTTATTAATCTTGTGAGAGACGCAGTAGCAGAGTGCGCTATTTGCATTACTGGGAGGATTGCTTTCTCCTGCTGTACTTATAGGGTGCTGACATCATCAGTGTTTAGACAGTGGAATATGCAGCATGTGTTGTGTAGTAATAGTTGCCAAAAGGGACATTGTGCTTACACATGGAATTGCACACACTACTCCCCCACACACATTCACTGAGCATTTGCAGGATTCAAACCCCTACCTAACTATGGTATGACACTTGTGAGAGACGCAGTAGCAGAGTGCGCTATTTGCATTACTGGGAGGATTGCTTTCTCCTGCTATACTTATAGGGTGCTGACATCGTCAGTGTTTAGACAGTGGAATATGCAGCATGTGTTGTGTAGTAATAGTTGCCAAAAGGGACATTTCTCTTACACATGGAATTGCACACACTACTCACCCACACACATTCACACACACACTGTGCACTTGCAGGATTCAAATCCCTACCTAACTATGTTATGACACTTGTGAGAGATGCAGTAGCAGAGTGCGCTATTCACATTACTGGGTATAATTTCTGCTCCTGACATATGTATAGTGTGCTGACATCATTATGGATGAAGAGGTATGTACATCTGTTACTATCCATCAGTACAGGGGGGAGAGCATATCTATGCATTAACTTTGCACAGGCACAGTGGCCTACTGTACTGTGGAGGCAGATGCCAAATACACTGTGGATAGCCTTCTGTATTCCCTAGGGACAACAGTCTAGTATTGCACTCTATGGCCATATGTTTACCTGTCAGATGCAAGTATCTGTTGCTCATATACTGTTTGTGGGTCTTTATTGCCATAGCCTTCCCTATCTCTATAAACAACTTGTGTACTGTGGAAGATATTTGCATATGAGTGGGATCCAGTACTTTACTTATGTCTCTGTTGTAATTTCACTGTGTGCACTGGGCAGATGTCTGTATTGTGGGAGGTTCCTGTGTTAACACATACAAATGCCAGATATGTGTGTGCAACTGCTGAACTGTGACATGGCCAAGTGTGTGAGCATGCCCAGTTCGCAGTTTGTATGGCTTCTTGACTGACATGTCTCATTTATCTAAGTGTGCGAGCATGCCCAGTGTGGCCTTTCCTTATGTTGGGATCTGTGGACCACCACATTTGTGTTTGTATGTGGACGCCATCTATATTTCACATGTACAGTTGAGTGTTGGCCATCAGGTTGTGTTCTTACTGCCCAACTGCTTTGTGTCTGAACCTAACAGGTATTATGCTGTGCCTGCAGGGTCGCCATGGGATAGTTTGCATACAGTTGTCAACATCCTTTCCTGCTGACCAAACAGTTGTATTGTCGTATAGTGTACTGGTGCAGTACTTTCACTGTGGTGGACAGTATAATCAGTTTCAGTCCTATCACTGCTTGTAATATTTATTGTGAGCACACCAGACTGGTTGAGGGCCAGTTGTGCAGATATGACCATGTTGCATTTTGTTCAGATATGGACAGCATAGTACATGATTGTCCGACATTGTTAATGTATTCCACAACTTGTGTGGACAGTGACAAACAATGGCCATGTGCCCTAGTCCATTTGTAATGCTAGTCAGAGAGTGTTTGTCCTTCAACACACATTTACTGGTGTTTGCCATGACATATGTCACGGTTAGTGCGCTGTGCCTCTGTCTACCCGTGACATACAGGTGATATCCAGGGTACACCTACCATCTCCCATCCAGTCATCATGATTCCTCTGGATGACAGTCAATGAGGGACTCCCTGGATAACCTGTAGTGGGAGTTTAGTTGTGAGTGGCATCGGCTTCTGGGTTATATACCAATTGGTACAGCATGTCCTGTTTATGTCTGTGCTGGGGTTCAGGCCTGTCAGCTGCATAGGTCACCAGCATTCAGAGTTTACATAGTGCCAAATGTCCATTGATACCAGGTTGGTCATGGCTCTATACATCAGGCACAGTTCACCTCCAGCCAGGCGGTATGGCACTGTGTGGAGCTGCAGTTTCTTTAATCAGGCGACACATGGCATCTGTTACAGCTCTGCGATCCTCCTGGTGGGGTATTTGTGGGGTCTTTCCAGTTGCTGCAGGTGTCTGCTATGGTACATCCCTGAAGGGCCATTGTACACAATTGTGAGGCTGCTGATGGATGACTGGAGAGGCACATTGACCTACCCTAACCAAGCTGTGCATACCTTCATGATTAGGTGGGTATATGGTATGTTTCTGTAACCACTACAGACATATGGTTGTCACATGCAGGATATCTATCACCTTGCATCCCCAGGTCTCTTATTGCTCCTGATGTACTTACTGGGTTAACACCTATGTGGTAATTTCTGGCCATGTACTGTGTTTCCACAGGGGTTGACTATACACTATTCTGCATTTAGCTTGTTGACATGGCTTTGGCACCACTTGTCTGTTTCTATGTGTGCCTTTTGTAGGTTGCTTGTGTCAGCTGGAGAGTCCAATATGGTGGGCAGTTTGTAGTCCTCTGCGAACCTGTTCAGACAGAGTCCTTCCATGTTGGCCTGTACCTATGTGACATATATAGCATACAAGAGAGGTCCCAGGATCATGCCTTGTGGGATGCCAGTTGTACCTGATTTGCAGTCTGCCATGGCTGCAGCATGTCTGACCAGGTCAGTTCCATCCTTGAGCTGGTTTGCAACCCATCTACTTGCATAGGGGTTTATAGTTAGGCTGGTGAGCTTATCTGTACCACCAACTAGGGTATTGTATGGAAGGGTTTAGCAAGGTCCAGATAGGCTGTGTGATCCACATTCCCCACATCAATGGCCTTGGTGCACGTTTCACATGAGTCAGACATGTGTAAGGGGCAGGATCTGCCCTATGACAGCCACACTGGGTAGGGTCCAGTGTCTGTAGGTACCCAATCTCGTTATTCATGGGATCCATGATCATCCTCTCCATTACTTTGCCAACCTAGATAGACGGGGTTGAGGGGTTATAGTTTGCAGTATCCATTCAGGCACCCCCTTTGTGGTGAGGGACCACTGTTGCTGTACACTGCTCTTTGGGTACATAACCTGTGGTAGGACAGATAGTGCGCAGTACTGCTATTTGCTGTTCCATTCTTCTTACAGTACTTGGACACAACCCAGGACACCATCTGGTACCATTGATGCTGTGTGCTGTGCTTTGTGGATGCTGGCTGTTACCTCAGCATTTGCAATGTCAGGGGGCCAGCACTCTCCTGGAATAGATATTTGGCAGTTAGGTGCTGGTGGGGAGTTTGCAATTAATCTGTTAGGTAGGATGTTGGCAATGTGTGTGGGTTTGGTGTATTGTTTGTGATATTAGAGTACTGCAGAGCATATCTGTGGATTATCACCATGGTTCCTACCATCAGGTAGGACAGCTGTGTGATAATTCTTTGTGTCCTGCACAATTTGTATCATCATAGGTTCATAGGTTCATACTAGGCTATCTGCCCTGGCCTTGTTTGAGCATGGACAGATTGTGTGTGGGTTTCAACACCCTTTGCAATGTGCATATTATGCACATGTAGGGTTTACTTTACTAGATGTGACACAGGGATGGCCCCCAGTGTACACCTACTATCTCCCATGCACTTCACCAGATGTATCTTGTTGAGTTTGAGTGTGGAGCTCAGCCTATCATGGACTGGGATTCTGTTCCAGAGTGTCAGGAGCCTCTGGGTTATGGATCTGTCCCTCCAGCACATCCTATTTATCTATGTGTGGAGGTTCAGATATCTCACTGTGGTGTCTCTGCTGGATTTGGGGTTTCTGCAGTGGAGCATGTCCATTCATTCTGGACTGGACATGGCCTTGTACATCAGGCATACATCACCTCTGACTGGGCAGTATGCTTCTGAATTGGGATGTGATTTCTTCAGCCAGGCTACAGATGTCCAATGTTTGGACCCTTTATCCTGTTGGTGAGGTACATTTGGGGTCTCTCTAACTGCTTCAGGTGTAAGGTAAGGTACATCCGAACTGGGGCATTGTTGTCACGTATGGGCCTGATAAGGGAAGAGTATGGGGGCACAGTGACCTCTCTTGCTCTACATGTGCATCCTTTCATATTAAGGTGGGCAATATAGCAGGTCTTCCTGGCCACCTTGGCAATGTGAGTGTCACATGACAGGTTACCATCCACTTGTGTCCCTAGGTCCCTGATTACTTCTTCCATACATAATGGATTGCCACCTATGTCATACTTTGTGTGTGCCTTGTTTGGTATTTGTTGAGATATTCATACTCTGCAGTGTCTTCAGGAAGGCTGGCTGGGTACCTGGGGTTGTGAGTATGGTCTGTAGCAGGCTTCAAACAGGGACACAGTTTGAGCCAGTGTTACTTGCCTGTGGATAGTCCATGCTACTTCTTGCTGTGGTACCAACCTGGGGGTGTGGTTATCCTTGATAATTACTGATAGCCACACTCCTATTGTCGTGTGTTCCATGTTTTGGAGCTGTAGAGCATGGTATGAGGCATAACCTGGTAGTATTAGGGTGCTCTTCTGGGCCATGACCCAGGTTTCTGTTACAGAACACATATTACCATTCTCCATGCTGTGGTGAGTTTGGTCTGCATGCACCTTGCAGGTTAGACTTCTGGCATTGGGTAGCATTACATCCAGGTTATTATCCCTTGTGCTACCTATGGTGGTGGGTTTGTGTTTCCAGCCTTACCTATTCAAGGCACAGTGGGGGTGACAACAGCTTTTGCCAGTATCCACACAGCCAGGTGTGCTGGGTGTGTGCCATCCCTAGCAGGTGGGGCATCATGGCTTGCTCAGCATGTCATCCCAGGCTGTCAGCCATTTGTTCCCCCTTGATAACAGCAAGACTTCAGCCAATTATTGTACTTGATCTTTTTGTCTTCATAGTGTGGCATCATGCTTGGTGAGGGTGAGATGTTAGGCAGGGTCTTCATGTTTGCATATACTAGATGGTGTTCCATTGCTTAACACATGGCAATCATGCCTCAGGTGGTGCTGCAGGGCTGCCTCTGTGGAATGCACATACTACACTCCCTGTACATGTTTGAGAGCAGGTTGTGTCATGCTACGCGTCCCTGTTACTATATGAGTGAGTCAGAGAGGGGTATCATTCCCAGGGTTCCTACTGAGCCAGTGTACATGCTATGCATTGCCTCTTTGCCAAGGCCAGGGCATACTGGGCATGCCTCCTTCTGCCTACTGGGGCAGGCTCAGGTTGTTCCTCCTCTGAGTCACGCTCTGCCTGTGATGGCCTTGGCAATGGTGGGGGGCTGTTTGGCCCTGCCCTATTCTGGTCCTGCTGCAGCTGTTTTCGCAAGATCATATTATGTAGCATAGCACATACCATGACAATTTGGGTACATGTAGTTGGTGAATACTGCAAGGCTCCACCAGATGTGTCCAGGCACTGGAACCATGACATGAGCAGCCCAAACACACGCTCTATTACATTACGTGTTTGTGCGTGTGCCTCATTATGGCATTCCTGTTCAGGTGTGTGTGTGTTTCTGATGGGTGTCATCAGCCACGGCTCCAGTGCATATCCTGCATCCCCCACTAGGTGACCATGTGGGATGTCCCCATTGGCAAATGTCTGGTACAGCTGCATCAAATGCCAGATATGGGAATCATGGTAGCTCCCAGGGCAGCCAGCACACACATTCATTATTATGCCCTTGGCATCACGCACGACCTGGCAGTTGATGGAGGGGAAGCCCTTGCGGTTAATGTAGGCCCTACCCCACTCACCGGCTGGTGCTTTGATGCATATGTGCGTGCAGTCTATTGCACCCACTACCTCAGGGTATTCCGCTATTTGCTGGAAGAGACTCATATTGCTGGCCAATACCTCACGGGCATTGGGGAAATATACATGCTCACCGACATGTGCTGACATGGCATCCAGGAACTGGTGCAGTACCCTGGAGGCTGATGCCTGTGATATCCCCATCATATCACCAGTTGGTCTCTGGAAGGTACCTGTTGCTAGTATTCTTAGGCCAACACATACCTTGGTTTCCACTGGGATGGGTTCCCCTCTGTTGGTTCTGTGTGTGAGGTGTGGCCTGCACAGCTCAACAATTTGCTGCAGGAGGTCTCTGTCCACTCTATAGCGCTCCACTATCTCCAGCTCATGTAAGCCCTGGTAGGTGACCCTGGGTCTGTACACTCTTCTCCGTCTCCTCACTGTGGGTTGTCTGGCAGCATTTGCATTGTCACCACCTTCAGCAAGTCTCCTATGTCTCCTTATAACAGCTATGGCAGCCCCTAGCATATTTGGTCTAAGTGCAGCTTTTTCAGTTTTCACTTCTACTAGCTTACTCCTGTCTTGCAGTGTCTCTTGAGAGAAACATACTGCAATGCTGTTTGCAGTGTTTTAAGTGCTGGGCTGGGCTAGTATTCTGCCTGTGCAATTACCTGCTTCTAATTGTTTTCACCTGCTAGCTCTTCCAGTATTCCCTCCTTTTTTCCTACTATTTCTTCTGCTTCCCTTTTCCTCTCTGTTTCCTCAGGGGGAGCTGCATGCATACCAGCGAAAACACGCTCACAGTGGCTACCACGCATGCACACATGCTTACACAGACTGGAATCTGCTTATTCGGGTTAAAACGCGCGCACACCAGCACAAACAGGTTTACAGATCTTTAAACAGGCTCTTACATGTTTACTCTGCCTTACACACGCGCACTCTGTCTTACTCGCGGCTCCCAGTGCGCACACGCGCACATGCACGCACAGCAAGAAACGTTGGTGTTGGCCACAGTGTACACCTTCCATTTCTTGACTTTCCCATGCTTATCTGTTGACACTCCTCTTTTTATGCTGTGTGATTGACATCTTTCACATACCACTTTGCTCCAATGAGCTTAATTTCTTCCTGACATTCCCCCCTGTGATGTCACCTATCTCCTACTCTGTTATGCCCCCTTATCTAACTCTTACACTACACAGAATGTGCTCATTTGCTATGTGACAGTGTGACTCACTATCCTACCACTCATTTACATAGGATTGCCTACTAATGCTTAGTTACATGTCTTACACTCAGCTTCCCCCCTTAGCAACCACTAGACGGTGGCCATGTTGTTTTTGGTCTCCTAGTCCCTGCATTGCAAATCCATGCATTACATAAAACCCACATTTGTTGGTTTCAAACATTTATTTTTATGTTTTATATAGCGCAGCCCATTTGCGCGGGGCTGCGCTGTGTTTAAACATCGCCGATCGTAGAAAAAAAAGTATTTTATTTCATGTTTGCATCGGGTTACCGTGCCAATGGCCACATATTTGGCCATTAGCATGCTGACTGTAACATTTGCACACTTTATTTGGAGCTGTCATGGATTGTGTTATTTGCAGTAACGTACTCAGTTGTCAACTGAGTACATTTCTGCACCTAACACGACTCTTACACGGGCTGGTTTCAGCTTCGTGGATCGCTAATCTAACTCATTTGCATGCCTTTCGGCTGCAAGTGAGGTGATTAGCATATGCACGCCCTGCCTGTGTAAGAGTTGTTTTAGCTGGTCTCTTACACGGGATTTCGGGCTGTTCCTGGATCGCGATGGCTGCATGGAGTCTTACATGACTCTTTGACTCCGTGCAAGCCATCGTGAATCCTGCCCTAAAACTATCCATATTGTGAATTTAAAAATATTTCTTTTAAAAGATAATATGACACATTTATAAACCATATTCATTTAATTATATGTAACACTCTAATGCATTATTCTGCCACTAGCTTGACATTCTAGATTTTTTGAATTCTTCCTTTCAACAAACTAAACTACTAAAATTCCGAAATAAAAACAAAGACAAGTCTACAGCAATAACTGTTATAAAACTAATAAAACACAACCTACCATGGATACCACAGTTTCTAGTTTGCCTGTTGAATAGTCAAATTACTAAACTATCACTCTATTTAGCAACACCTAAAAATTAATTCAAAAACTAGACAAAAGCTACCGTGACTTACAAATAATTAATATAATATTGTATACTGCTCAAACTAATAAGAAACTATTAATTTAATTATATATTTTGCCATTTAAAACTCTTCCCCCTTTACTACATGCAAGTTTAATAATCTTCTTCTATTAATTGTAGACATTAAATAATCTAACAAATAGTATACTATATACTTATTTATATAGTAGTAGTATAAAATACCCATTTAATAGTCCGAAATTATTCGCTCATTCAGCATTATTATAACTAGATCTCTAAATAAATAAGTATAACAGAGTGGGACTTGAACTGATAAAGACATCTGTAAACTTTCAAGTCACAGGTAATCTTATACTAAACTATAATACATAAGACAGATCAATGTACATATATATTTATCATATCAAAAAACACATGCATATTTTATAGCTCTAACAAAATGTTCTGAATTAGTTTTTAAAGTACACGTGCCTATATTTTAAATTTCTGTAATACTTATAACACATCAAATATCAACATATTTAAAAAGGTTAATTTATTAAACTACTTAGTAAAAATATGCACATTACTGAGGTTGAAGAGAATGTCTTACTATTTCTATGGAGAGAAACAAAAAATGCAGTCTATATTGTGTTCAAAAGTTACAAAGTATTCAATTTAAATCTTGTTCTCCTTTCCTTGATTCAAACGTATTTAAAAATCTGCTTTATTTTCTATCAAAATAAATGTACTGATTCAGCAATAAAACACTCATGTTACAACTTTGACTAATAAAGTGAGTTATTTTACATAGTCTTAGTGAATCTAACATTCAAAATGTAAAAATATTCAAAATTCACATGACCAAGATTCAGATTTTTAGCTTTCATATCATTTTGAAATATTTAATATGATTTTCTATGTGAAGTATATGAGATCTTGTACATCCACATTTCTGTCATATGCAGGTATATGCAATAGGCATCTTTCTTAAAAGCAGTTTATTTAAATACATTTTGTCTTATTTCCCCCTTAGCATTCTACCTTATTTTATATATCTTGTATTTCTAAAATATCATATCAAAGACCTATTTAATCATCAGTTCTCTATTAAATATTATAGTATGTATACATATTTCTTAATTTATTGATACTTTTCTTTTATTAATCTTACTTAGTAGATATTGCATTCCTTGTGTATATGCATATTCATAAGATGTTTACTCTTATTAGTTCTAATATTGCAAACAATCTTGACTATATATATATATATATATATATATATATATATATATATATATATATATGTGTGTGTTTGTGTGTGTGTGTGTGTGTGTGTGTGTGTGTATGTATATATATATATATATATATATATATATATATATATATATATATATATATATATAAAATTCTTGCTTATTTAATTTGAATATGTGTGTTTAGCCATTGTGAACTGCTGTTCTGATCTAAGCTTTACATGCTGACATCAAAATCTGGCCACAGCATGTGAAAATGACAACTCACAGCATACAGCAGCTGCTAATTTCCTCTGTAAGTTTCTTTTCTTCGTAGTTCTTTTAAGCTGTTCTAATCAGTAACAATCAACAAACGTTAAGTCCTTTAATTAATATGTACAGTTAATATGAATAGTTTAAGTTAATAACAGTGAAGCATAAGCTGTTAACATGGAAAATGTTAGCAAATTATATGTTACAATATTACTATATATTATATATATGTTATAACATTACTATAGCTTTTGTCTTACCAATTCTTCATTTCAAGGAAAATAAAAGAGGTCTTATTTTGTGATGATTTCTCACATATAGAAAAAAATAGAAAGTTCTTTTTCTTCTTTCACAAATACCAGGGATGAACTTTGACCTATATTTTCTTCAGCACAGCCTAAGGTGGGAAAATTGTAGTATTCTGAAGAGATGGAAAATTATTTTATTCTCAAGTTTTCTCAATGTGTCTGTTGTTTCATAAATGAACAATTTATTGAGTTAGCGCATCAGGGCAATGGGCAGAACAATCCGAGAGTGTCCAACCAACAAGGACGCACACGCAAACGAAGGAACCAGCGCAGGAGGTAGTAGTAGAGGGGTTTTTAGAACCCCAAGTGCTGCCTAACTCTGCTGGTGACTTTTTTATTTATAATTATTCTGACTTGACTTTCCCACAAGATATCATTGACTTTTTTGCCTTGGGTTTATCTTTCGTCCCAGATTCAGGGATGAACTTAGTAGATTCCATTGTGGATTTGAAACTTTTTGTATGCAAAATTAACCTCAATGCTGTTTTGGGTCCGTCCCCCTCCCTTGCCAACTTTTTGCGTGTTTCAAGCACCTTTAACCCACCTCTGCACCCTAATATTTTGGCTTTTGAGAAAATGTGTGAGTTGGATTTTAGGGCTTGTGCTGATTCAGGTTTAAGAACCACGAAACATTGTTATAACATCACTCAAAATGAGCGCGATTTTATTAAATTGCTGATCGATTGCAAAATCAGGATTATGAAACCGGATAAGGGAGGGGGCCTAGTTTGTATGAATCACAGTACATATATGGCATGTACGACCGAATATCTTAAGAATTCGCCTTACCAACAAGTTTGTCTTAATGAGGTTAATGTGGCTTACGCTAAGTTTAGGGCTGCTTTAGACGAGCTTTTTATTGAAAAGGCTATTGACTTAGAGTTGTTTGATTTTCTGACTATGCCATCCCCCAGAATGGCATCCCTATTTGGCATTCCTAAAATCCATAAGCGGATTATTGACCCCCCTTTTAGACCCATTGTTGACGGACGTGGGTCTATTTCTTATGGTTGTGCCAAGTATGTGGATAGCATCCTAAGGCCCCTAGTTGAGAGCGAGCTCCAAATATGCAAGGACTCTTGGAGTTTTTTAACCCATCTTGCGACCATCCCTTTCAAGGAAGATTACAAAATGTTGACAGTAGACGTAAAGGAACTCTACACAGTGATTCCCCAGGATTTGGGGATCGAGTGGATTAGGGATTTTATGTCTGCAAGGAAATGCGACAATAATACCATTTATGTCGTTACCTCCTTGTTAGATTTAGTGTTGAGTAACAACTTTATGTGGCTTGAGGGAGAGATCTTCTTGCAAAAATCAGGGGTGGCGATGGGATCCCCCTGTGGTGGCAGTTTTGCCAACTGCATAATGGCTCATTGGGAGACCACCTTCCTCTTTAAAACATCTGTGTTTAAAGAAAACATAGCATGGTACACAAGGTACCAAGATGATATGTTCATCTTGTGGAAAGGGCTGACTGAAGGTGTTCAAGAATTTATTGAATTGATTTCAGCTTCAACTAATTTTTTGGAGTTTACATTCAACCTACAAAATGAATGTATTAATTTTCTTGACATTAGTTTGCATAAGGATGTGGTTAGAAAAAGATTTAAAAGTACCATCTATAGGAAGCCCACTTATTCCAACTGTTTCCTTCATTTTTCTAGCTGCCATCCCTACCACCAAAAGAGAGCAGTGGTTAAGGGGCAGTTAGTCAGGGCAGCCCGAATGATCTCCGATGAGGGAGATTTCACAGATGAATGTTCTAAGCTTGAACGTATGTTTCTTAAGAGAGGATACCCTCTGAGCCTAGTTTCTGGTATCTCCACCGAGGTCATTACTAAAAGGCAGATTGGCTATTTTACACCCCTTTTAGGTACAACTCAAGCTTTGGCTGAGGACTTCTCTCCCGTTCACTAGAGGGTTGTTTCTTTATGTAACGCCAAAGACTGCCACCACATAAGTTTTGTTGTTACTTACAACCTTAACCACTCTTTTATTAGACAAACTCTTTATAAGAACTGGGCCGTCATTATGGAGGACCCATCCCTATTTAAACTTTTTGGTAATAAACACAAGATTACCTTTAGAAGGGGGCAGAACTTGAAACAGTTGTTGCAATATTCCAGTAACCCACACCCCAATACTAGTAAAGGCATGGTTAAATGCGGGAGATGTCAACAGTGTAGGTACCTGAACATGAATCACCATTTTGAAATAAGGGAGAGGGTACATAAACCTAATGGTAGATTTTCGTGTGAATCTAAGGGAGTGGTTTATTGTGCCAAGTGCCAGGCCTGTAAAGCTTTCTATATCGGGAAGACCGAAAGAAAGCTCAGGACACGCATTTATGAGCAAATTTATGCTGTTAACAAAAGGGATACAAACAATGCTTTGGCTAGGCACATCGCAGATTTTCCAGACCACGCTTTTAAGTTCTCTGTGTTAAAACAAATTAATACTGACATTAGAGGAGGGCCTTGGCAGATTAATCTGGAAATTGATGAACTCAAATGGCAAATCTCTACTGCTGCTTACTTACCCCCAGGTTTAAACAAAATGGTCTCTATAAAATGTTTTCTAAAGAAGTTGGCTTTAAACAGATAATAGTTTTACTGACTTTACATGTGAGCCTTCAGTTTAGTTAAAGTATTAGTGCCATGGAAGATTTGTTTTTAATGGTCTAATAAGTATTTTTTATTGGATTTGTTTAACAACAATTTTATTAAGTGTTTTTTAACATTCATACACAGCATCATTTTTTCTTACATTTTTTCTTACATGTTGGTTGAATTGTTAGTTAGGATTCTGTGACTTAAGTGTATTTGCCTAAGGTGTATTCCTTTGGCTTGGTAAAATTTACTGAATTGTATCTGTCACTTTAAAACTATTCAATTAGTTTTAACAATCAGTTAATTGGCATTGTATGTGTTATTTATAAGCTCTGCAAAATGGTAGTACCTTGTCTGAAGAAGGAAAAACACAGTTTGTTTCCGAAAGCGCTAACTCAATAAATTGTTTGTTTCAAGTAATCTGCTAAGCCTTTGGTGCTTTTGATTCATAGTCTGTGTGTTTGCCTTTTTGTGTTGTTTCATAAATGACCTGTGAAAGAAATGTGTTACTCATAGGGTTGCTAACTTTCATTGTGGCTTAAACCAGACTTATGCCACACCTCTCACACCTCACATAATCCCTCCCATGTCCCTCCCCATTCCACACATTTTGTGACATCATTGTCATGTCATACGAGAGGGAATGCCCTCTTTTTCCATTTGTGATGCCTTTTTTCTGCATATTTGCTATGCTTTTTGTAAAAAAAATGCATAGTGCTATCCTGAGGCAATGTCACAACTGCCTCATGTACACAGACAACGCTCTCCTCCTACCACAAAACATTAACATATGCGAGAGATGCAATTATATAGCTAAATTGGAGGCTAAACTCTCTCCACCCAAGACTGGAACAGGCAGTCATGAGGAGAAGGTTAACACTTGCACAACACCTCCAACCTCACACAGACATACTTAACCAGCACTGGCAAAAAATACACATAAATACATGGAATCATACTCGGAGGCTCTAAATAAAGACCCGCAAAATCATCAGAGAACTCCAAAGCAGACACCCAAAAAACCTGCACCTCCTGTCACAAACCAGACACATAAAACACAAAATCAGTTTGCCGCACAATCACAGTCCTTAAGGCGAGATAACATACTTAACACACTAGTAATAGGCGACTCTATAGTCAGGCACACTGACGTCCCACTCACTAGGCTGGACAAGGAGAAGGTTACTGTTAGCTGCTCGATGGGAGCCAGAATCCGTCACATAAAACAAGCAGTCAGGTCACTCCAGAACAAGTACAAATATGACTCTGTCATTGTTCATGTTGGTGTGAATGACCTGAGATGTACTTCCCTGGACTACATGAAAAGAGACATGGAAGAGCTCTCTGATCATGTAGCCCAGGTGGGTATGACCCTGACCCTGAGTTGCATCCTGCCCTCACCAAGAATGATACTGCAGTATAAAGAAAAAATTATCAATTTCAACAATTGGCTACGCTTCTGGTGTCATTCAAAGGGGATCCAGTGTCTGTCAGCCTGGGATGACATGTTCGACAAGCCTCGTTGCTTCGCAAGAGATGGCTTACACCTGTCACCCCTAGGCTTTCGAATACTGGCCAAGGTTCTTGCTGCCCCCATAGTGCCTTTTTTAAGCAAGGCTCAAAAGTCAAACCCACCTCCGTAAACAGCACAAATAAAAAAATGAGGGTTATGCTACTCAACACCAGGAGTTTAAATCTCAAAATACTTGCGCTCAAAGCACTCCTCAGTATGGAGAACGTCGACATCTGTGCAGTAACTGAAACCTGGTTCAAGGCTCCACAGAGCACTCCAGCACTACTGGACTACAACTCATACCACACATTTCAGCCACAGAACATGGACCGAAACACAAGAGGAGGGGGTGTAACCATATTCATCAAGGATACCTACACCTCCAGGTTAGTGGCGCAGCATGATACCTCTGAGATCATCCATGTGCAACTAACATTGGGAAAATCTGCAATGCAAATTGTGGCCTGCTACAGATCACCTTCCATGACCCAGGACCACCACTCCACCTTTCTGGAGACACAGGAAAACATGAAGGTCCTACTGAACACCCTGATATTGGGTGATTTCAATTACCCTACCATTAACTGGGAAAACTACTCAAGTACAAACTCCCAGGTCCAGCACTTCCTGAAATTTATCATCTCAAATGCCCTGGATCAGCTGGTAGACTCACCTACCAGAAGTGAAAACATATTGAACCTGGTCATCACCAACATGGGCGTCAGGTGTTCCGCACCGGAGATCAACCCGTCACTGATTACATCAGACCATAAACTAATCACTCTGGATGTCCACACCTTACCACCAACCCCAACCAAGGAAACCACAGTGAAAAACTTTTCTATAGCAAACTTCACCTTACTTAAGACAGAGGTGGTAAGTTTTACAGCCCCCATGCTAAAGGATAACAGTGTCCAAGATGCAGGAACCTTTACAAATGCACTCTATGAGCACCTACAAGGATGCATGAATTGTGCCATCCCTAGCAAACCAAGACTCACTCCCCAAAGAGAAGGAAACCAGTCTGGTTGACCCCTGCCATAAACAGGCTATACAATAGAAGGAGGAAACTAGTTCAGAAAAAAGCAAATCCCAAGAAGGAAAGACATCCCTGATCAGTATCAGTAAGAAACTAAGGTCCCTCATAAAATCATCCAAGGCTAACTTCGAAAGAAAACTAGCCAAGGTTTCGAAAGATAACCACAAAGCCTTCTTTAGGTATGACAAGAATTTAAGTGGCAACTCACAGATATGCTCTGAGCTAGTGCAAAATAGCACAAAATATACTGAACCTATTGATATTGCCAACATTCTGGCAGATAGATTCAGTGCAAACTTCACCCCCCTCTCACCCCCAAAAGGGCCCACAACAATACCAGAAAAGTGTAGTGTCCCAGAAATCATAGATGCACAGGTGAAAACAGCCCTTTCAAAAGCCAAAAGCACAGCATCAATGAGCCCAGATGGTGTCCCAGGCTGCGTCTTGCACGGGTTACCTCAACACACTGTTTAACCTCAGCATCTCCACAGGCTACATGCCCATAGAATGGCGCACAGCAATGGTTATTCCGCTCTACAAAGGAGGTGCCACAACTGACCCTGGTAACTATCTAAGCCTAACTAACTAAGCCTGACTAGCCTGGTCTGCAAGGCTATGGAGTGCATCATCATGGAACTCATTAACAAAGACACTGGGAACCTCCAAACACTTGACCTGACCCAGTTCAGCTTTGTTAAGGGCAGATCATGCCTACTAAACCTAATTGACTTCTTTGAGACAGTCACCAAGGCCATAGATGAGGGGAAGGTGGTTCACACAGCCTACCTTAACCTCACCAAGGCTTTTGACATGATTCCCCACTCAGGAATTATAGAAAAACTCACCAGCCTGAACATAAACCCCTACGTCACAAAATGGGTTGCCAACTGGCTTACAGACAGAACTCACATGGTAAGAATAGCGGGCTCCAGGTCTGACTCTAAATCAGTCACAAGTGGTGTCCCACAAGGCTCGGTCCTGGGACCCCTACTGTTCGGCATATACTTCTCAGAAGTACAGGTAAACACAGGAGGACTATGGCTAACCAAGTTCGCCGATGACTGCAAACTGGGAGCCATAATTGCATCTCTGGCTGACACAGACATTCTCCAAAAGGGCCTTACTGAGATGGACACCTGGTGTCAAAGTAATGGTCTCAAGCTAAATGCTAAAAAGCCAAAAAATGCATAGTCATCCCATTTGGGAAAAACAAAACACCCATGAATTACCACATAGATGGCAGTCCCCTTAATACAGAAGAGGTAATAAGAGATCTGGGGACCCAGGTAGATAGTAATCTCTCCTTTGACAATCATATTGCCAAAGTAGTTAGGAAATCCTTCTATGTAGTCAATCTAAGTACTAAAAGGTTCGCATCTAGAAATAAAGAGGTTATAGTGCCCCTATACTCATCACTCATCAGACCCATCATAGAGTACAATGCCCCATTTGGGATGTACTTCAAAAGACACTTCCAACAGTTGGAAAGACCACAAAAGTACCTCACCAAGAGGATTACTGGCCTCAAACATATGTCCTATGCAGCCCGACTGGAAAAACTCAGGCTGTACTCAGTGGCATATTGCTTACTCAGAGGTGATCTCTGCCTGACTTACAAAGCCATGTCCAACTCAGAATTGATGGACATGCTCCACCTAAAGAAATCCAAGTCACTGTGAGCCACTCACTCTAGTGAGCTAAACCTTGACACAACAATAAATAGAACATGCTGGAGGGATAGATTCCTGTCACTGAGACTCCCCATGCTTTGGAACAAAATTCCTAACTACATTAGGCAGAGCCCCTCACTAACACTCTTCAAGAGAAACCTTGACAAGTGGATGGGGAACAGAAAATACACCCCTGGGATCACGTCATTGGCTCTTTTTGACAGAGGCTCAGTTAATTAATCAATGGGGTGGCGAAAGCTGACACACTCTGGCTAGGCTTATAAATGCCCTCGGGCAGATAGCCTAGTACCTACCTATGAACCTATAATAAATCTGCTGATTTAACAAAACTCTGATAGCCTATTTCTTTTTTTGAAAGAGAAGACTGGAGTTTGTACAGTGTTTTCTGGACTACTGGACAATCACTTTGATTTCTGGATAGTCCAGAAAAAAATGGATAAGTGGCAACGCTAGTTACACAGGAACTAGGAAATCAAAATCACCAGCACTTTAACACTTCCAATTAGCATATTACTTAGATCTGACATTCAGTTAATTTTGCAATGCACATATTAAGTGATGTTGAATAAATAAAATAAAATTCTTAACTTATATTGCTTTCAGGTTATCCTGTATATCAGACAATATTGAACGAATGTCTTTTTTAACACAAGGATCCTGAGTACCATTTCTCGAGCGACTCATATTGAAGTCTCTTCTCTCTTAACCAAACAATTGAAATTCTGACTGAAAAAACTATTGGTTTTGAAGACGTTGAAGATATAAATAATTTCTTTGACTATCGATAAATAAAATTAGCTAGCAAGTATCTTCAAATTTTAATTTTCTGATTACATTTTCTGTCAGTCACAGAGCTTTCACCATTTGCTGCTATCAGTTAGCCATCTTGGCCATGCCCCCCCCAAAAATGGTTCTCTATTACTTTACATAACTTTTAAGCTAGCAAAAAAAATATGCTCTCGTATACAAGTGCAATACAATCTCACAACAGTCAGTTAAAATGCAAACTCCTACATTTAAAATAACTTTCTTGAACAAGAAGATGTTGTTCAACAAACATTTTTTTAAATGGAAGTTTTTTTCCCCAAAGGAAACTTATCTGTCCAGTAAAGGAACAGCACAAGTCAATTGCGGTTTCTCGAAAGCCTCAGAGGAGAGTACTCTTCGGTGGTAGGAAATCTCTGAAGGGCTTAATTCCCAAACCTGTCTTTTTAGTCAGCTTAGCTCAAGCTACCTGATGGTTTGGGAATGTGGAAGGTGAACTGAAGCTTTCTAAGCTGGTTGGCTATTATATCCCATGCAGGATATAATCCATATATCTAAGGCTACTACATCAATGATCAATAGGAAACACAGCTATTGTTTTATTTTCAAGTTGTTTAAAATGATGTATTCACATTGCTGTAAGTGCAGACCAAACATTCCTTTCTTGCTGATCTTTTTGGGGTCCTGGTCTCCTGTTAGTCGATGTGTGCACCAGTCCTCCATGCATTGCTCTATATGGGTCTCAGCTGTCCTCCATGTGTCATTCTATATGAGCCTCAGATGCCTTGCTAAACACTGCTAAGTACTGTGCAGTATCTGCATTCATCTACACAGGCATGCAACACCACTGTACTGTGATGTTCTCATGTATACTGCTACACTGTCATGCACTGACTACACACATGGGCTTCATAATGCCCAACTACTACTCAACCCTACAAAAACAAAGTTACTGCTATTTTCCCCAAATCTCACATGCCTGACAAAGTGACTTTCAAAATCTTTTCACTAAACAAAACTGACATTGAAGTCATCTCCCAAGCAAAACTTTTTGGAGTGATTATAGATGACAGCCTTAAAGTTGACTTCCATGTTTAAAATAACATAAAAAGACTCAGGAATGTTCTACAGCCATAAAAACTTTCTTAGTCACCAACCTTCAGACTACAGTTAAAAATAAGCCGGAGGCATGCTGTAATAAGGTTGCAAAATTTGCCACCAACAAATAATACCACATCCACTATAATGCTTGAATTGTCTTGAACTCCCTCACCAGATTACATACAGCTTATCTCCACACATATTATTCATAAAGCCAATGACTGCCCTGCTTTTAATCCCATTCTCCATTCCTCCCTCCTAAAACATTTTGATCTAATGAATATCATCTTCTCAGCATATATAAACCCCAGAATCCTCCAGCCAAAGTCTCCCCTCATACTTAGTTGCAAAAAAAATGGAATTCTGTCCCTCTGCAAATTAGATCTACCTATAACCTCTACAACTTCAAGCACCTACTAAAAGACCACCAAAATAAGTCTTGGCTCTTCTCCTGCACTACCTCAGGCTGAACTAGTAGCTCCCCCCAAGCATATTTACTAATTCCTTTTCTCTGAACATAAACAATCCAATTCTTAGATAAAGATCAGATATAATTTTACCTAGGCTATGTTTTCTAGACATCTCTGTTCCAAACTGTGTACTGTTTGTGTATAAAATTTAATTTGTATCAACTGTAACTGTGAATTATTTAACTGTGGACAATGTTCTTTTGTCAGCTTGTTATCTCTGTCCAAATATTTGCAGAGTGCATGGACTGAAGTTGTAAATGTTTTACTTAGTTAATATGTTCTTCTGTATTAAGTTTTGTAATAACTTTAGTATTTAACTTTAACTATATCATATCAATGCGGAGCTTTTCTCCCTGGGCCTCAACTGAAAATGGGATATTATACCATTCAGACTCTCCTGGTAAACACATATCAAATAAATAAATAGAAATGTTTGTTTGTGTCTTTCAGCTTTTCCCAGTTAGGGGTCGCCACAGCGGAACTCCGGTCCACTAATTATTGGTAGTTGATTTTTACGTGCCGAGTTACCAGCCCTGATGCACAACCTTCAGCGAAGGTATGCCCATTCACACATGTCTCCATGCAGAAGACACTCTAGCTGAGAATCGAACCGGACAGCGTCTTACTGTGAGGTGACAACGCTACCGCAGAATAATGGGTCTATATCAGTTGATCGCAATGCAATTTCAGTGAACACTGGATCGTCAACTCTCATTCTGTAAAAATCCTTTCAACGATTCGCTGAATTTACTGAGGGCAAGTAAATACTTGCCCTACAGCACAACTTTGCCATTTTCTCCACTGTAGTGTGATCTCGGAGTTGGTATATATAGTTGGGGGGTATGGGGGAACCCCCCCCCATTTAGGTGGGTTTGATTTGCATAGCTATTGATCCGTTGTGTGTCAGGGCAAGTATTTACTTGCCCTTGGTAAATTCAGCAAATCGGTGAAACAATTTTCGCTGAATGAGGGTCGACGATCCAGTGTTCGCTGCAATTGCATTGTGATGAACTAATATAGACCCAAAATAAATGCATAGGGGTGGGTTGCATGGGGACCTTGAGCATTTTGTTGTTTGGACATATTTTCAGTGTCTGCTGACAGTGAATGAGGTTGCATATTTGATTGTTCTCAGTTATGATCCCGCGTCTTAATCCACTGATATAGGTGCTATCATTTACATGACATGGCTTGCAGTATATTATGCATTATGCCAGACACCCACTTGAGGTTTGGTGCAGTTTAACGTGTGCACCTTTTATTTTCTCTTTGCTGTTGGACTGATTTCCTGCCATAAATTGTAGATTGTGTTGAAAGCATTTACGCTCTACCTTCTGAGTTAAAAATGTGCATACTGCTTGTGCTACTGCTACACATGCATGTTGTCTGTAGTTTTATTTACAGCTTAACTGCTAATTTGCATCATGCAACAGTTTTTATATAATAGTGGACCACTCATGTTGTTTTATTATCTCCCTTTGGCATTGTGACACTGTCAAGCCATTGTGATTTTTTTTTCACTTTTGTCACTGCTGTAGCCTTATACAGTTGTAACCTGTTGTATAATCATATATTGCACCCTTTTTAAAAATTGTACCCATTACACATACTTGCATGCTTGTTGGGTTTTATATGTCTAGCTAGCTATATTACCAGATTAAGTTTAAATGCAATTATTACTGTATTACTGTTTGCAATTTTTGAATGCTGCAAAGGAGAGGAATAATCGATATAATAGTTCCCAAACCAAATCTATAATGTAAAAAAACATATAGTGTGACAAATTAAGACCCACTTTGGTACCCCATCCCCAGCATTGATTCTTCTTCAGACAGAGTGCACCATCCATCTACAAATTCCTGGATCACTGAATGAACCATGTTGTCCAGTCCATGTTGCTCATTAATTGTACAAAAAAGGTATTATAGCTGTTCTCTACAATTCCAAAAACAACTAACAGAGGATTATCTTGTTATACAATGTCTTATTTTTCTTGCTTAATGACTAGTACATCACAGCTCATATGTGGGGCATAATTATTATGTACTACACTGTGAAGACAAATTATAAACTGAAGGATGGCAAATTATGTATTATTTCAGCTACAGATGGTATAATGAGTCTATCAGACGAAAACAGGTGACCACTCTGACATTATTATACATTGTTCTGTGTAGTCCGAGTATATGTATTTTATTCATTCATTCATTTGTTCACTTGTTCATTCATTTTCTGATGCCTGGTTTATCTTTCTCAGAATCATGATCGAGTAGGAACCTGACCCAGCAGGCAGTGGCTATAAGGCATGGAAGTAATCCTGAATGGGACACCAGTCTATTAAACATATACACATTTAATAATAAGGATTGCTTTTGGAGGTATTAACAAAAATATATCATGCACTAACATTTTTAGTGTTACCCACTGATACTGAAAAAAACATTTTAACTTCTAAAATACAGTAGCAGAATAGGAATAACAGAAACATACTGTACTGCACCTGTACGCTACATACTGAGTAATAGAGAATAGTAGTCATAAGAACTGCACAAAATACAGGTTTTTCAATATAAGGTGAACTGTATGTGCACATATAGGGTCTATATTATAACATCAAAGTTACGGAACTTCGAATACAATATGGTCGACACCATATTGTCGAAGTTCCGTAACTTCGAAAATAAAAATAAAAATAAAAAAAAATTAAAACTGTAAATATTCACCCTAACGGGTTTAAACAGGGGGGGTAAGCCCCCCGGCACCCCCACATGGGGGACTATACCCCCAATCCCCCACTACTTAAATATTCCAACACCGAGATCGCACTTTAATGTAGTATGGTGCAGGAAAAGGAAGATTTCCCTTTCCTGCACTGTAGCGCGATCTTGGAGTTGGTATATTTAAGTAGCAGGGGGTGTGGGGGGTGCAGGGGGGCTTGCCCCCTGCCTACACCCGTTAGTTTTTTTTTTTTTTGTTATATATTTTTTTATTGAATTTCGACTATTTAATGGTTCGATGCATAAAGTTTGATCTTTATGCATTCGATCCATTAAACAGTCGAGATTATGATATAGACCCCATATATATATATATATATATATATATATATATATATATATATATATATATACATATGTGCATATGCATATGTATATGGAGCAAATATGTAGTTCTTTAAATGATGTGGTGTCATCTGTATCCCACACGCAAGTTCCAGACACTGTGTAGATCTATGTAAATCATCATATATTTATGCCTCTGCAGTAATGTTGCAGGCTGTATAGCACAGTGTTACTTGGCTCAACATATGCTCTGGTAACATACTCATGACTCAACATATGAAGTAACATGGGGTGGGATGGGGTTAACACAGCTTACAGAGAAATCACTGTCCCTTTTTAGTAGCATGGTTGAGGCTAGAATGGTACCAAACTACAGTATGTGATTATCAGGGAGTAGGAATGCTGTTAAATATATGCTTTGCCCCTAATTGTTAGCCCCCAGTCAGGCTGGCATGTACAGATACTGCTACATATAAAAGTCTACACCACTGTTAGATTCAGGGCAGAATGTGTACATGTCATGGGAATGCACAGCACTGCTACATTCTGGGCAGATTGTGTAAATGTCATGGGACTCCACAGCAATACTAGGTTCTGGGCTGGTTGTGGGCATTTCATGGGAGTGCACAGCACTGCTAGGTTCTGGGCAGGTTGTGTGCATGTCATGGGAGTGTCCAGCACTGCTAGGTTCTGGGGAGGTTGTGGGCATGTCATGGGAGTGCACAGCACTGCTATGTTCTGGGCAGATTGTGTGCATGTCATGGGACTCCACAGCACTGCTAGGTTCTGGGCATATTGTGTGCATGTCATGGGACTCCACAGCAATGCTAGGTTCTGGGCAGGTTGTGTACATGTCATGGGACTCCGCAGCACTGCTAGGTTCTGGGCAGGTTGTGTACATCATGGTGAGTCCACAGCACTGCTAACTTCTGGGCAGGTTATGTGCATGTCATGGGAGTCCACAGCAATGCTAGGTTCTGGGCAGATTGTGTACATGTCATGGGAGACACAGCACTGTTAAATAATCCGCTGCTTGTGTGAATGTAATGGGAGTCCACAACACTATTAAGTTTTGGGAAGCTTGTGTGCAGGCGAGATTGAAACTGCATACTTCGTTGGCCGCTATAGGATGCACTTCAGCTCCGAATAGCATTACACACAAACACACACACACATGCACGCAAACACACACGCATGCAAACACACACGCGCGCGCGTGCACACACACACACACACACACACACGTGTGCGCGCGCGCGTGCAAACACATAATCTAGCAAATTCTTTGTAATGCAGTGGAACATTGCTTTTTTATTCCCACTTCTTCATTGCATCATAAATTCTTTTTTTTGCTTGGCCATGCTTATTTAACCTTTATCACCACATTCCATTACCACTGCAAGTCATCATTTGTTATTAATAAATGCATGTTCATTGTTTTTAAAAGCATACCAGCATAACTGTACTCGCCATCTAAGGCTTTGGTTGTCCTTCCCTTGGTCGAGTTACAGCTCATTTCTTTTTTGCTAACACCTGCTATCACATCACCACTCACTTAATAAAATGAATTATAAATATAAATATAAAATAGTAATGAATGCCAGAGCTACAAACGCATGTTGCCATCATGGATGTTGCATTATCTGTATCACAGACAGAGTCTGCCCTTCTGTGTAGCAGTCAACCTATGAAAATGATAGTTTTTGAAGTTGTTGCCTTTAACCAAGTAAACAAACTCAATCAGACTCAGCGTGAAACTGTTAGAATTCAACATCCATCTCTTTTATCAGAAGATCTTGTTTTAAAGATATTTTCAATGCTTAAAGTAAAAACAATAAGGTGAAGTAAAGGTAAATATTAACTGAACATTAGGTAATATTTTTGACCAAAATGTATAATACAACTTTATTTTGATTACACATTGGTCATTGTGGGCTGTTACATTATGTAGCCAGCCCAATTTCTTACCCATATAATGAATTCCACTAACTGAAACACACAGCTCTCATTTTTTATTGTTTAGCGTAATTAAAAAAAATCATTATTTGAAGCATGGGTTTGCAAAACAAGTCTTGATTCAATTAAGCAAGTTACCAAGAAGCAGTCAATAATTCAGATTTATGATGGTCTGGGAGAAAAAAAATGTTTGTGGTGATTGCTCAAAGGACAATTCAAGGAAACAGCCCCATCCCCAAGCCAGAGAAAATTCCCTGAACTGCTTCTGTGGTACAAGGACACCTTATCAGAGCAGTTTGTTCAGGAAATGTGTCATTATTGCAGTGGGGCAGACAGCAGGCAAGCTGTCTTTCTAGCTAGCAAAAAGGTGATATCTAATACCTCTAAATCTTAGTTTACCAGTTGCTATTTTCTTTTCCCAGGAAGCACATTTTCTGAGGTCAAAAACTTTATCCTAGAAGACTAGAGGCAAAACCTTTATTTCCCACGAGCCTCCTTCAGAGGAGGTTTAAGATATTACATAGTGTAGATTCTGTTTTTCCTGGGTCTTTTTCTTCTTTTTACCTATGTGGCTTTTCTGTGTGGCATTTTTACTTGCTGTTTTGGTCCTTATATTAAAATAAATACTCGTAGGCTAAACATGTTTCTAAAAGAAAAGTCACATAGAGCTATGTATTGCTTAAAGTATAGGAATGGAGGTTCATACTGGTAAATGGCAATGTTTTACTTTATGTATACTTTTTATTTTCATTTTAGCTGCATTACCCTTAAGATGTATTTACTTTCCAGATTTTGTGCTCAGTACATTTTCTGACAAGAATTTAAATGACTTAAATATTTTATGTTAAAGCTGAGTCACATAACTAAGATGATAGAATATTCTTACAGTATTTAATGAGAATGCAGTAACCACTGCAAAAAAGTTTAGCTTTAGCTAGATACAAATTGTGTTATGCCGGGTCATATTAATTATGAGTGCTTTGCAGGGAAGCCTTTAATTAATAAATGTCTACTAAAGACCAGCATTTGATACAAATGACAATGCACTGATTAAAAATAAGCATGACATACAAATAAGGCCATAATGAAGCCATCTATAAGTAATGCAAAATGGAATGTGTAAGGACATCAGTAACCAAATATGGGACATCTGTGATCGCTAACATTAATTAAAACAGTATTTCCAAGTTTGTAATGCCACATAGCCCCTTAGGACTTGCTTCTTTACGTACTCGCTCTACCCGCCTTCCTTTCTTTCCTTCATTCATTATTTTCATTCACTTTACCTTTGTTATCCCTACGTTTTTAAATTCATAAGGGATTGCACCAATTTTGGGGAAAAGGAAGTAACAGATTTGTAATAGTTTAAATCCTGAAGTGCATTTAACCAGTCATAAGTAATTGTTGAAGAAGTTAAGGTCACTGGGGTATGGTCTTGCTATTCTGTTCTGCCTGATTATTTTCACAACTTATGTCCATTTACTTTGGTATTACAGTATAACCACAAAATCTTATTTATGCAAGACAAGAAAAGAAGCCTGACCCAATTGAAAGTATGCCGATGTAGTAATGTGCAATGACGTGAATTCTTAGCTTGGAGAATGCTGAATGGAATAGTTTCTCCAGATATCAGTGACACCACTTTGTTTCCAAAGCTTGGTTCACATCTCAGGCTTCAGTAGCACTGATCACTGGCTCCTCTTGACTCAGTTAAAACAGACAAGCAGAATAACACACACACACACACACACACACACACACACACACACACACACACACACACACACACACACACACACACACACACACACACACACACACACACACACACACACACACACACACACACACATGCATATATGCAAACATGCACACACACACACAGAAAAACATATATATATATATATCTATATATATATATATATATATATATATATATATATATATATATATATATATATATATATATATACACACACACACACACACACACACACACACACACACCTCTAGGCAGTATAGATGATCATAAGTGAGTAATGTGAGTTCCACATCAACAAAATACCCACTACCCTAGTAGAATACAAACAGCTCCGAAATTCTGTAAAAAACTAATAACTAGAGACCGTAAATCCTACTACACCAAACTCCAATCAGCAAACCCCTCCAACCCTAAACAATTCTGGAATGCTATCTTCTCTCTCCTCCATCCTGGAATCAAAGACAACCCAAATCTATCTGAACTTGATACCACCACTTTATTTAACTCCTTCTTTGTGGACTGCATATCTAAATTAACCACGTCCATCCCCAGCCTTCCTCCTTGCTCTCTCTCACCACCCTCATCGCATCCTTCTGACAGCATACAATATCCACCCTCCTTCAAACTCAACCATGTTCATACAAGCATCATAAAAAAACTCCTATCCCAACTAAAACCTTGCTCTTCTGTACCTGACTACTTACCTCCTTATTTCCTCAAACTTGCAGCCAACAGCATAGCCCTACCTATCTCCATTTTAATAAACTGGTCCATCCAAGAATCTCATGTTCCATATATCTGGAAACAGGCATTCATCATTCCACTCCACTCCACAAGGGTGGTAAAAACTATGAAACCTCCAACTTTAGGCCAATTGCTATTCTCTCCCCACTCTCAAAAATTCTAGAAAAATGTATTCATACCCAACTAATGTCACATCTCACCCACAATAACTTCCTCACCCCCACCCAACCGGGTTTCCACCCTGGCCATAGTACCACTACAGCTCTTTTATCCTTCCTTGAATCCATCAACCAGGCCCGTGACAATGGCAAACTAGTATCTTCCTTATTTCTAGACCTATCCAAAGCCTTCAACACCATCTCTCATCCCATACTCTTATCACAACTTTCCTCTCTCAACCTTTCTCCCTCAGCACTGTCTTGGTTCTCTAGTTACCTCTTTGAAAGAGTCCAAGCTGTGAAATGGAAATCCTCTATATCATCCTTCCTACATACCCCCACTGGTGTACCCCAAGGATCTGTACTAGGACCCCTTCTTTTCAACATTTTCATGAACAACTTTCATCTCTTCATTCCAAATTCCTCTGTAATTCAGTATGCAGATAACTCCACTATCATCTGTACTGCTGACACCCCCTCTGACTTACTATTAAAAACTCAATTAGCCTTTTCAAAAACTGAAACTTGGATGCAGAACAACCACCTGACCCTAAATGTGACCAAAACCAAACTAATGATATTTACTCCTTCCAGAACTTCCACCATTGATAATTCCTCCTTCACTATACTAACCCAAAAAAAAACTCCCCCATTGAAATTGTATCTCACACAAAGCTCCTTGGTGTCATCAACGATGATCATCTAAAATTCAACATCCATATAAATACCACTATTAAAAAAACTCATCAGAAATTAGGTTTCTTGTATTGACATAATCACTTCCTTACTCCAGCTACCAGAAAGGCATTAGCCTCCATCTACCTTCTCCCTTCTCTCACATATGGTGCCCCCCCCCTGCTCACCAATCTCCAACTCAGTTTACAATTCAAGTTAGAATCTGTCTACAATAAAATCAGCAAATGTGCCACCAACTTCAAATATTCATCCCATCACTGCCCCTCTCTTCAATCTCTTCAATGGCTTGAGTTACCAAACTACCTAAACCTGCCAAAACTCTCCACAGCTCATAAACTCATTTTCAAACCTTCTAGCTGTCCAGCTCTCTCCTCCACTTTATCCCCCTATATTCCAAATCGCCCACTCCGGTCAGAAAACCAAAACCTATTACAAATTCACAAACCCTCTAGACCCTCTGGCCACCTCCTGTTATCTTACTCCATAGCCAAACTTTGGAACTCCCTCCCACCCTCCCTTCGAAGCACTGCAAATCCCACCAACTTCAAATCTTTCCTTCACTCACATCTATCCTCCAAGTGGATTTGCCCCTGCTGTTCACCCACATGAGTTCCCACTTTTTAATTGATCATTCACACAACACACCACTCTTCTCTTGTATCCTCTATTCTACTAACATATTCTCTTATTTATACTATACTATGTTCACTCTGTCTATAGAACAAATTTTCACTACCACTAGACCTATACTACCACTGACTTATGCTAAATTCACTAAGTTGTAATGTAACATGTACTGTATGTCTGTTGTTTTTGTACAGCTAAATTCACTAAGTTGTACTGTAACATGTACTATATGTCTGTTGTTTTGAATAATTGTCTTCTAAATTATGGATCTAACTTGCTATTGATAATATTTTGATGTTTTTGAATTGTAATTTCTCTTGTTACTGTAACTGTCATGGAGCTTATCTCCCCAGGCCTCCACTGAAAATGGGCCTTTCAAAGCCCAATGGACTTCCCCGGTCATCAAACTGCAATAAATAATAAATAAATAAATAACTTCATCTAACAACATGTAATTGGGACATTCAGATGTGAATGAAAACTGGAGCATCCAGTGAAAATCTGAAACACCAAGTGGACACAGGGATGACATGCAGACTATGCAAAGAAGAAACTTCAGAAAGGAGCTAAACTGGACAACTAAGAGCAGTGAGGCAACAATGCTAACTGGTACACCACTCTGCCTGCCACCTGTTATCTTGATACTTGCTTTTTACATTGAGAAAACCTTTAACACCATGGTATGTTTTAATAGTATTTATATAGGCCATACCATATACTTGTCATAATGCTGTGTATTAATATGTGTCTGTATGAGTGCGCACATGTATGTGCATATGTTTTCATGTTGTGTTTGTCTTTGAGTGGATGTGCATGTATGTATGTGTTTGTGAGTGTGTATATGTGTGTGTGTGTGTGTGTGTGTGTGTGTGTGTGTGTGTGTGTGTGTGTGTGTGTGTATGTATGTGTGCGAGCGCATGCATATTTGCATGTAACTGTGTATATACGTGGGTGCTTGCATGTGTGCAACTGTGTATGTATGTGTCTGCATGCATGTGTGTGTGTGTGTGTGTGTGTGTGTGTGTGTGTGTGTGTGTGTGTGAGTGTGTTCTGACAGCAGATAAGGACAGCTTGGCTCATGAAATCTTCTCATTTCCCTTTCTACTGGTTAATATTCAGATCCAGCTTAATAAGTAGTTTTTTCTTCACATAATAACACTGTTATTGTTGTCCCACATGTATTTCAATTCTCTAACAGATTTTATCCCTATCACCTCTTAGAGAAGGGCTTTTTAAGCACTCACCACACTTTTTCATGAACATATACTTCTTTTATCTCCCTGAGTGGTGTGATTTATATGTTCAGTGTGTGTTCATTTCTTCTCATGTATCACTTTGTTGAAACATTGCACCATCGTGGCCTGTATAGATTCTGCATTACTTGAATATGTCTGTCATATTCCCCCAGTCAGTTTTCTTCAAGTCCATGTATTAAACTCTTTCAATCACCTTATAAGGCTTCTGGAATGCAGGTAGCCAGGAATTTTGCAACTGTTTAAAAATGTCCAAAATTTAGCCCCACATTCCAGCTTCTAGCATGTAGTCTCACACCCCCCCAAATGTATCCTCTCACCATCACCCCAGACAGTGCATGTTTCTGGACAACATACCTTTTTAATACTAAAAAATGTTGTCAGGCTTAAGTGAAAAATGTATTTAGCAAGCCTGGCATTCTGAGAAAAAGCCATTTAACCAAATCTGTGACTGAATGAAATAAAAGGTAACTGTGCCATGGTGTTTTGAATTTAAAGTCTTGCCCATCCATTGTATAAATAAATTACTCAAGAAATGTGTACTTTGGTATACATGTACACATCTAGTTACATCCTTTGACTTCTGCTATTCTCTAGAATTTAAATGTGTACCCAGCATCCTTTGCGGTAACTACTGCATTAAAGCAACTGTTGCAGGCATTCTATACTTGTTGTTTGTTTCACTTTTAATATGGCTTGCTGTTATGTAACTTTGACTGGTTAATCACATTTTACCTACTGTATGAAAATTCATGATCCCAAAAAATTGGAGGAGAGAGTGGATGTATTTCTTGGCTTGATTTGTGCTGTTGATATGCAATATTCCTTAAAAGTGGCACTTCAAATTATTTCATTTGAATCTAGAAATATTTGCTCTAGTAGTTTGCATTATGTGGTGTATATGGGCAGCATGGTTGCCTTACCTTTATTTGTGTGGCTTAGATCATAGCGGAAAATTGGTCATGATCACTAGTTCACTTAACTGATAAACAAATTAATACAAAATAGGTGCATTCTACCCCTGTAGTGCAAAAGGGTAAAGCCCAAACTTGTGACCCAGATCACCACTGTTCAGTTAGTGGGCATGGTAGCTGGAAGGAGTGGGCAGAGCAGGAGGATGCGTGTGAGTGGCATATGGTTCACCCTTCCTGGGGAGGTAGGAAGGCAGCTCAACTTGCACTTGGATGACATCCATTGGGAGATATGGAAGGTGCAGCCCATGAAGTTTGGGCCAGAAGGATGTGCTGCTGTGTTGTGCCACATAAATCAGGAGACACTCATGCAGGGAAGCTCCATGCTACTACCTCAAAGACTGGTAGTTATAGTGTTTCTTGGAAGCTGCTGAGGGGGTTGCTAAGAGTGCCTGGTGGTGTGGAGATGAAACCCCATTGTCTGCCTGGATGATGGCCTGTGATCAGCTCTTGCCCCATAAGGAATGACTGGGCCAGGTAGGTCACAGGGAGCTGATGGATTGCAAGAAGAAGGGTTGAAAAAACACCACATTGATCTCTAGATTTTAGCTCCAGGGAACTTCAAAGATCAAGCAGCTCTGCTAATAACTAGTCCAACAAAGTAAACCTTTCCTTTAAAATCAACAGCACCTGTTGCATGACAAGTTTCTTGTCCAATTCACCTTCCACCTTTGGAATAGACTTTCTCTATACTATCAGAGTACCTCTCTGAAAAATGTTAAAACAAACTCCAACAACTGGATGGTTATTTGCAAATTCATACCTTGCATTAATGCTAATATCTTCTTTCCAGGGGGACACTAGTCTGTCCTCATCATTAGAAGGGTGATGCTGCTAAGCTTCTTGATGGCTCTCCAGCCCTAAGCTTAGTATACATCTATGAACCTTTGAACTGATAAACTTGTAAGACTGACTGCAGCACATTGATTTTTTCAAATAATTGTTCTGTTTTTTTTTTTAACTTTTAGTGTTCTATCTTTACTTTTAATTTCCCTCACTTGTGAGGCATCAGTTTTCTTTGGTTTACCTGGGAGACTTTGACAATTGTTTTTCTGGCTCACTGTCTGTTGACATTAAATCCGAAAAACAAGAAGAAGAAAAACTTAAAAAATATATATTTTGTATGCAGGGGCGAGCCCCCTCCTCCCAAAGTATAGCAACTCCATGATTATGCCACACTGAAGAAAAGGGGAAAAAAGAGCACTGACAGCTTATACAATATGTTACATTGCAATAAAATGTACTTCTCGCACTTAAGACACTCAACTATCAGTGCAGTGACAATGCATAGGTAAGCCATTCTCTTTGTATTATCGAGTACATATTGATTGCTTCCTGGGTCAGAACTTAGCTATGGCTCACCATTTTTGGTGTACAATGAGTTATGTATTGATAGCTTCCAGGGGCAGAATTTAACAATAACACTCTGATTTCTGTGTACTATGCAGTATGTTTTGATTTCTTTCTGAGTCAGAATTTAGCTATGGTAGCACACTAATGATCCCAAAAAAGGTTGAAACATCTAAGTTTATTTATATGCAAAGTCTTATTCTTTGCTGAGTTCATCAAACAGTCTTTTGACACATTGCTTAAAGTATTTTGTAGATAACTTTTGTCACCCCAAGTCTGACCCCTTGGTCTCTCCTCACCCTCTAGATCTATCAATCCTTGTAACTCTGATCCATGTTCTGGGCCAATGAAGAAATTTAAGAACCTGAGGTATTATCATGTGTTGAGAGGGACTGTCTTTAATTCCTGGGCTTTGGCATATACTTAGTAATACTTGATGGGTGGGATTTACAATGGGTGTCATCGCTGCTTCACCTCTTCATTTCCACAAGAAGCTGATCTCAGCAAGCTGTCACACTTACCCACAGGCAGAATTACATGCTGTTGTCTCTCCAATCTCCACCAGGGAGGTCATTCATGTTAGATGTGTCCCAAGCATACATCCTTCCCCTGCCACTCTTTCCCTGGGCAGGCATGCACATCCACCTTGCCTGCACCAAGTACTGGAGCCAGTACTTGAACTCAGTTTGCCTGGATCATTGTCAGGGCTTTATCTCTGTGTATGTCATCAGCACAGGCTGATACATTGCTTAAATCTAAACCATCCTTAATTATGCTGTAATTTGCATTGCAGGTTATGTGTCTGCATCTTCTCCTTTAATTTAGGAGTTACTGATGCCTTTCACTATAACATTCTAACATATATATATATATATATATATATGTATATATATATATATATATATATATATATATGTGTGTGTGTGTGTGTGTGTGTGTGTGTGTGTATACAAATTGGGTATATATCAGTTCGTTGCAATGCAATTGCAGCGAACTCCAGATTGTCGACCCTCAATCAGTGAAAATCACTTCAGCGATTCACTGAAGTTACTGACTGCAAGTAAATACCTGCCCTACAGCACAACTTTGCCATTTTCTCCACTGTAGTGTGATCTCAGAGTTGGTATATATAGTTAGGGGGTGGGGGGGTGCAGCCCCCCACTTAGGTGGGTTTGATTATAGTCGCTGTCAGTCTGTTGTCTTGTAGGGCAAGTATTCACTTGCCCTCAGTAAATTCAGTGAATCCCTGAAACGATTTTTGCTGAATGATGGTCGATGATCCAGTGTTCACTGCAATTGCATTGCGACAAACTAATATAGACCCTACAAATTCATAGCTAAGCACTAGACAAATCAGTCTGAAGACCATTACAAGCCTAGCCCATAACCCATATTCAGAAATTCCATCCAGCCTCTAGGAGGGGAATGTAGGATAGAGCAGCAGAGAATTTGAGGTTGTCCATCCAATTATTTAGGTTTCCCTTTAAGGTGGCAAATGTGCTACTCTGCTACTGCTGGGTATTACCTTAGATGAAGACCTAACTTTTGACTTGCATGTTCACAACATTGTCAGAAAGACTGTTCAAAAACTGGGTATCCTTTACAGACATAAATGCTTTCTTAACCACTCTGCTAAACAAACCATTGCATTAATGTTTCTTCTACCTTCTCTCCTTTATAGCGCTCTTCTCCTTATCAATATTCAGTCCTCTCTGAAAACAAAAATCCAGACCTGCTACAATAAAATTGCCAAGTCTGCAACTAATGCAAAATACTCCTGCCATCACCGCTCCTCCCTATCCACACTGAATTGGCTTAAACTCTCACATTACCTTACATATTTACAATTAACTACGACACAAAATTATCTAGAAACCACTGGATTGCCCAGCCCTCACTACTGCGTTAACTCTTTATCAACCAAACAGACCTCTCAGATCTGAAAAACAATTTCTCTTACAAGCAGAAAAACCAAACCTTCCAGCTGGCCAAATGCTTTACTCTTTCTCTATCGCTAAACACTGGAATGCACTCCCATCATCAATCAGGATCACAAGCAATGCTTCCTCTTTCAAACAGTCTCTACGCCAGCACCTCTCTCTTTTATGGCACTGCTCATGCTCCATTTCTCAACCTCCCAAAACCTGATTCTCCAAACTCAAATCTACTTCACCTTCTATACAAACTTTCCTACCCAATAATATATCTGTCAAGGGAATTATCATTCACAACCACCTTAATGACAATAACTCTTAAACTGTATCACTAACACTGTACTTATACTCAGTCACCTTCCTCTGTCTTATTATTTACTCTGCAGTGCATATATGCATCTGTCTCTTTCTCTCTCTCTCTCTCTACAGCTGTTTCTTAATACACCTAACTCACACACCTTATATGTATATTTAACTGCATAATTATACTTACTGTAAGTAATGTTACACTGAGCTTTCATTACACTCAAATGTGACTTAGCTATCCAATGAAATGTTTTGATTTATATCATTGACTGTTTTAACTACGTCTGTAAGTTTTACTTCTTTGCAAATTTTTCATTGTGATTTTTGATTGTATGTACATCTTCGTGTTGGAGCTTTGCTCTCCACGCCTCCACTGAAAATGGACTCACTTAGGCCTAGTAGACATTCCTGGTAAATAAACGCAAATAAATAAATAAATACTCTGGTTGACATATAGTGGAAGTTTGTTCCAGAGGTGAGGCTACACTAAGAAATTAACCTATCACACCAATGTGTCTTATTTATCTGTTGATGAAGATTTAATTCCTTTAGTTGAGTATTTGTGGAACCATTTGTTCTGAGAAGGAACAGGGGGTCAAAAAGGGTTGGATCTTTCTTGACTCACAGAGCTAGCCACAGATTCCTATGGAGGAGTATATAAGAAAATGAGTGCAGATAGAGAGCTGTCAGTCTTTTCTGGTAATTAAGATATTTTAGACCACTGATCTTTAGTTAGGAGTCTCTGGAGTCTGCGAAGCTGAGTGTATGTTTAGACAAATACATGCCAAAAGGGGCATTATATTCAATAATGGGCCTGATAAAGTATGACTAAAGGGGGAATATGACTTCTTTGGATCTAGAGGAAATGCCATTGGGAATTAGATGAGCCAGACATATGGCTTTTTGAGCTATTAGGGAGACATGATAGTCAAAAGATAAGGAAATATCAGCAAGAGTTTTAATTTACAACAGTATATGATTGGAGTGATGTGTCACTTATATGGTAAGTGAAAATCGGTTTACATACAAGCTGTCAACAATTAATTTTTGGCTCACCGTTTATCAATGATTAAATACCAAAAAATAGCAAGCCCCCTCACACCCCCAAAATTATGTATACTGACCCGATAGTCACACCATAGTGAAGAAAAGTGAAAAAACTTGAAAAGTGCACTGCAGCTCACACAATGCAATACACTGTAGTGAAACTCACTGTGATATTAAATTCTTCCACTTAAGCTACTCAAAACACCAGTGCAGCAATCACCTGTAACTATTCTGTGAAAATGTTTTGTTTACCAAAATTAATTGTACTACATTTTCTCACATTTAATTTTAAACTATTTTCCTTGCCCCAACGATTAACATGGTTTAACCCATGTTATAGCAATTGCTAGTCAGTGGAAGAGTGAATAACAACATCCGGTTTACTGTCATCTTTAAAAATTTAGATAAAATTAGGTCAGGACTGCTGGCCTGAAGAACAGAGAACTAGATGACAAATAACAGAGTGCCCAACACTGAGCCCTATAGTACACCACTGGTATCTTTTTTGCTTTCAGAAGTGGCACCGGTGACTAACCACATGGGTTCTGTCAGACAACTATTTAGCTACTCATCACACAACATAAATATTTATATGTAGGCTTACAAGTCTAAATACCCCCAAAAATCCAAGTAGCTGAAAATAAAATATTTATATTTGCTCACCTATCACTACTACATCTTATATAAAAAGGCACACTGGATATTTGGTTTTAGCGGATATTTTAAGTTTGTATTCAGCTTGGAGGTTCCTAGTGGTTCCCTTAAGCTCTTTACTAGTTTGCTTATGTGTGCTTTTAGGTAGAATCAGAATCCTTATATGTATTAAGTAATGCATTCTCTTGTTATATAATTTAAATGAGTACTCCACCATAGGGTTTGGATAGGGACTGCTTTATTAGTACAACTATTTAAGTGTGAGTAGAAGTCAGAGACATAGTTAGCAGCTTTAACAATATAAATCATTGGAGGAAGATTACAGCAGGATTTATTTAGGCCATCAAGTAACTGAAGATTTGCATTTGATAAGTCCCTAAACATATAGATATTTGCAAAGAAAGTGCGACCAGTTCTAAAGAGGTCACTGATTTGTAACCTGATTTAACACATGAAGGTCATATATATTGAGGTGTGCAAGAAGTGGCCCTATTTGTATGGACAACATCAAAGGTATTGGAGCCCCTTAAAGACTTTTCTATCCAGCTTCATATAAATCCATTTCAATTTCAAACCATGATTATAAAGCATTTATGTTTATACTGGCTAAGATCATTTTAAAAGTGTTACCAAAATTGATAGATACAGATCAATGTGGTTTTGTGTGTGCTTGGGGGGACAAACATTTCACAACATTTATAGAGAAATTATCCTAACAGAAGCAGAATGTAAGAAAATACTGCTGTTGGTGGTAGGTCTTGATGCACTGTAAGCATTCAACAGGGTCAGCTGGGATTTTATGAGTAGGGCAAAAGAAGTATTTACATTCCCATGATAAAATAATAGAGTTAATTAGGAGGATCCTGCCAGCTTACAGCAATGGGGGTTTGCATGAGAACTAGATGTCAGATGACCAGAAGTGATATCATTCTGCAAGCTATCCCTGACATAATATTTTAGATATTAGTTTGAGAAGTCTTTTAGTGAGACAGAGCATTGTGTATTCTGTCTTGGGCCTGACAACAAGAAGGACTATTCACCACATCATCTGCCTTGCTCTATTAAGTAGGAAATAGTAATTCTCTTAGAGTTAGTCAGGAATATAGCGAAGCTTAGTTTAGATATTGTTTTTCTTTATTTGTATAAATCTATCCTTCAATGTTATTTTAAATATTTCTTATGATTTTGAACTCTGATGACACTATCAATATATACTTAGTATTTTCTTGTTCTTGTATCATTTATTATTAAATATATTTAAACCTTTCAGAGATATTTAATTTTTGAGAGTATTTGCATATATATTTTATGACACTGTGTGGGTCACTATGCTCTTGGTAAAACTACCATTTGTATTAAAATTAATTTCACTCAGTATATTGGACACCATTTCTTAAGGATCTTAAAGTAGCTGGTGAGAGGTTCTGGTGGCAGTGATAACTACCTTATAGTCCGGGCAAAAGGGGCCATAGCTAGTAAACCTGCGCCAGCCTTTCACAAGTGTGAGTGTGTGTGTGTGTGTGTGTGTGTGTGTGTGTGTGTGTGTGTGTGTGTGTGTGCTCTCGCGCGCGCGTGCACATGCAAATCAAATCTCAAAGAGGGTATGTGTCAGCTACTAGGGCAATGTTGGAAGATTTGGCTTGGAACCCTAGCTAAGGTCTCAACTCTATAGCTGTGCCAGGGGGGAGTCTTATTGGGGATCTAGAGAAAGAGAGAGGTACCAGCCCCGGACTGACTGTGTTCCCTGTGTGCTCTTAAGGGAGATTGTGCTTGAATGTGTTTGATGCAGAGAGCTACATCTGGAGATACTCTTTGTGTACCTGTTATCCTCTCAGTGGATGTTCCCCACTGGTGTCAGTGGTGAGGACTGAGGCTCCTTGATTACTGGCCCAGAGGTGGGGCATCACAGAAGTATTTAGGTGTACAGATTAAGAAGGATTATGTTGTGGCAGTTAAAGATGTGTGGGAAGAGACTAAACAAACATCAGTGAAAATGTTTTTATTCCCTTTTTTTATATACAGGTCAGACATATTTTTATGAGCAAGGGAAGCTGTGGACAATAATTAACAGAGATGAAGGAATCTATGCCAGAGGAAAGAGAGAAAGAGTTAATATGGATAAGTTGATACTTCATAGAACAATGTGATTTAGGAGTGCCTGATTTGAATGGATACTTTAGAGCTACTTAGTCAAAGTTCATATACATAACAAAAACATAAGGTTATAAATAAAAGCGGGAATGAATAATGAAACAATTAAAAGCCTGAGAAATAAGGAGAGAGTAGGATTTTGGATGCAGATCCTTAAGAAATAAAAACCATACAGAATACTAGATTCTTAAAGTTGCAGAAAGCATTCTAAGAACTAAGCCAACATGGGAATGGAGAAACAAACTTTTGCCAACAGGGATGACTGCAAGTGTGTGTGTTGGGGGGGGGGTTAAGGAAAACAGAGAAAACTGACAAAGGGACCAAGATATTGGGAGCAAATAACAAGAGAGAGAAAGGTAAAAGAGGGAACTGAAGCCAAGCAGAAGTTTGGACTGCAGGTTAGAGACCGTCAAAGTCAAGTAAACTTTATTGTAATTTAGAAATAAACACGTGCACGCATACCTCTCAACTGTACAGATTTTCTCAGAATGTCCAGATTTCTGCCTTATATTTTTGGTCCATTTTTCATAAAATTTCAAGTTAGTGGCAAATCATTTAAGACTGAAGTTAGAAAATAATGGCAGAAATTTGAGTTTCAGACTTCATACCCTGCAGAAAATCTGTGCTAATGCAAAACCTGTTATTCCATCAACTTTCTATGTTTGTAAGAGCAATATTTAAAAGTGTCCCTTTTTTCCAGTCACTGCTACTAGTCAACACAGTTCAAATGAACCTACCACAAGTCCTATACAATCAATTATTAAAATAATCTAAAGAGTCTTCTCCTCTTAAGGGCAGATTTTAAAGAAACCCTGCCATTCAACCCTGGATGTTTATCAGCCTGCAGAGTGATGATCCAATGCAATTCTCTGTCTTCAGTGTAATTCCTAAAATCACCCTTCCTAGCACTCATCCATACTCTCTCTATCACCCTAAAATTCATTTGAACTGTGTTGACTGGTAGCAGTGAGTCAGTTTTATTATGTGAATGATTAAGTTATGTACCATGGCCTGATGAAGTACAGTTGTATAGTGTGAAAGCGGTTACCATTTTATCTGTAATAAACATTTTTATATAGTCCGGTTATGTTTCAGTGCATCTGCATTAGTTTTTAGTTATAATAAATAAATATTGCACTTACCTGGAATATATGTAAGTATATATTGCACAAATAAATAAAATCAACTTATTATGTGTCCAGAGCCCTGAGACTAGTGCCCAAGTTCAGAAGTCTAATCACTGTATGGTAAAAACTGTTACTGAATCTTGTTGTCCTGTAGGGGATGCTGTGATATCTCTGGCCCGATGCAGATTTTTAAACAGTCCATGGGCAGGATGCATGTTGTCCTGTATTATTTGGTGGCCTTTTGGATGCTTCTTGCAGAATAAAGATGTTGCCTTCCCTTTCAGAAGCTGATATAACTGTATGGGCAAAGAGAAAGGGATAGGGGTGTCCTAAGAGAAATACCAGCTCTGATGGAGTTTTTAGTCAAATATAGAACAGAATATGTTGTTAAAAAGGGGATAGTTAACAAGGCATATAAAACATTGCATGACAACTATAAGAATCAATTAGAGGAGGTTAGAAAAGATTGGCTGAGAAACTGAAAATGCAATTTAAAAAACAACAATGAAAAAATATTGTATGGCTCCCAAGTATGCAAAAAAGTCCAGAAGGGTTTTTTTGTTTTTGCTTGGATGTGTTTGCATATATATATATATATCCCTCTCTCTCTCTCTATATATATATATATATATATATATATATATATATCTATGTTTCAAAACTCCGAAGACCATAAGACCATATGGCCAAGACCATATGTCTGAAGTTTTGAAACTCTGAAAACTGTCTATTGGGATCGCCATATAGTGCGGAACCTGGGAGTTGCCATTGTCCTCACTGTTGTGCTATCTTGGAGGGTGTGGTGGGTGCAGGGGTGCTTGCCCCCCTGCAAAAACATACAGGTAAGTTGTTTTGTTTTATTTTCTTGTTTTTTTTTTTTTTTTTTTTTGAAATTCAAAACTTTGGACATATGGTCTCGGTCATATGATCTTCGGAGTTTTGAAATTTCAGTGATTCAATAGGGATCTATGTATATATATATATATATATATATATATATATATATATATATATATATATATATATATATATATATATATATATATATATGGTTTATTGTCAAATTTTTGAATGACACAAAAAAAAGTTCAAATAGTCGACTTCGCAAACCCACTTCCTGTATACTAATGAGTTAAGAATGCTGAAGAGCAGGTAGCAAAAATATTGCATTCACATTTTCAACATTCTTTTTGCAGTTCAGTACTGCAAATCACATCAAGTAACCTTTTTGCAGGGTGGCAAGCCCCTCTGTACCCCTCATGTGGGGGCTGCCCGCCCACATCCCCTGCAAATTATATATTCCAACTCTGAGATCGCACAGTGGGGAAAAGGGGTAATTTCCCAATCCCTACTGTAGCGTGATCTCTACTTGAGTCATCTACTACATATGTGTGAATGCACAGTAGCATTCGCTGTACTCAACACTCGTAGTAATGAAGGTTGTCAACATGGGAGGCAGCCTAATGACTTTTGACATTCCCGTGTTCACCGAACCTTCATTCTATGTTTTGATAGTAAACCTATATATATATATATATATATATATATATTCTTCTGAGAATTTTTTACTCAGGTAGATAGCAAATTCTGAAAGTGTGATGGGAAAGAGACTAGAAACATATTTTTTGGGAGTGTTACAAGTTGGCAGATGTTAAAAATTCCCAAAAGAGTAGACTGTTAAGAAGTTATCCGACAGTGATACTTGTGTTATTTACTAACACTGTAGTGCCGAGAGTTAGTTGTATCAAGATGTTTTGGTGGTTTTTTTCACCTCTGTCATATAATTCTTAAGCAGCTCTGTATACAGTAGCAGCATAATATTCATTAACTTACACCGCATTGCTGATAGCTTGCAAAAATACTGTTTTTGGTTAACTATCCCTATTTTTTTACTGTGTTTCTGTGACTTAACCAAGCTAAACTGCCTGCCTGAGCTGATACAAACCAAAACTGTGTAAGAGCCAGATTGTTTGAGCTGATACACATCTGTGGTAACTAGGCTCTAAATATCACTGTATATTTTCTGTCTATTCAAGAACCTGAATCTGTACGTGTGATGTACAAATTTTTCTAATCATATGCAGCTGTAAGCCTACCATTGGACTGTTTTAGGCTGTAATAGCCTATCATTTGATTGTTTTATTTTTAGACTTTAATAGTAGGATGTTTTATGTTGCTTAATTTCTCTTTCCAATTGCTGCACTCTTCAAACTACTACTTTCTACTCTCTCCTCTTCTGTGTTCTTGTACTTTCTTCACCATAGTACAACAGTAAGTGTATTCCTAACCCCAAATCTTTCTTTTTCAGAATAATATTCTGTAGTTTGTTCCTCAGGTCCCATTACAAAACTACTATCATCTCTCCTGGTGCCTCTCTGTAATGTCTCCCTATGGTCCCTTCTGCAAGCAAGTATTTCTTCCACTAACGGAAGACCTGTGGTCTAGTTCCTAACTTTAAATTACAAAGTATGCATATATAAGGCTTATTACCTGCATTTGATGTAGCAGTCTGTCATACTACAGGGAAAGAACGGATGTTAATAGTAACCACCAGAACCTGCCAACACCCCCCACTGTACTAAACACCACTCCAATAATTTGTGCTCAAGTCTTCATAACGTCCATGTTAAAATTGTAGATACTATACCTTTATCCTTTGAATACCCTCAATCCTTAGTTTACTTTATTTAACATCTATCAATCTTTTTATTTAATAGGTCTTCATTCCTCTGTTATCTTTGTTTACTGAATATAGTTTCCCGGTACATTATGTCTCTGCATCACCAGACATTTTTCTTACTACTGATTGTTTTCTTTGTTTGCAATAGCCTCCAACCAGTGTAGCCCCAATATGTTTGCTTTGACTATGCTCAGGCTCACTTTGCTCCCCTACCCTTCCTCCATTCCCACACCCCCACACTTTCATTACATTTATACTTAACCTAATCCTGCCCTCAATCAGTCTTGACCACTTGCCTCACTTCTCTGACTCAGCAATATCTACCCTGCTACCTACCACCTTCTTTAATATTCTAGTAACTTCCATCCCTAGTCCACCCCTTAGAAACCCCTGCCACTTACAAGTAAATATCTCAACAACATAGTATGACCTACACAACTCAACTCATACTCATCTTAGGTATCCTCACTACAACATTGCTCATACTAACACATGCTATCTGCCCCCCACACCTTCCTAGACATATCTGGAGCAGGATCTCCAACCATAACCATACCTTTATATATAAATACAAGCAGTTTCTCTAACATTTCTTCCTCCTTATTCAACCACAACCGAATAAACTAAAACATTTCCCCACTTATATTAGACATAAGTTAATTTCACATACCCCACTTAAGCCCCCCAGAAAATCTCATCGCAAACAGCTATATATCATTTCATTCATCTAACTCAAAGCGGCGATATCCATCCAAATCCTGGCCCAAACAACAAACCAATCCCCTTCCAAGCTTCTATTAACCAAAACCTATCCATATTCACTATAAATGCATGCAGTATCTGTAATAAAATCACTGAGTTCCAAGCCTGGCTATCTCAGTACTCTACCCAATATTGTGGCAGTGACAGAAACTTGGCTGAAACCACATAGATCTGATGTTGAAATTATTCCATCAGGATACAATATTCTTTGAAATGATAAACCTCACAAAAAGGTGAGGCTGTAGCATTAATATATCATAAATCATTAACTCTCACAATCTTTCCTAAATCAATCCCTACTTTTGGCAGCATTGAACTACTTCTGGCATCCCTATACCTTAATAGCAATAAGCAGCTATGTATGGTAGTATTATATATTTGCCCAGGCCAAAATACCCCTACTTTAGAAGATTTTCTATCTTGGGCAAACCATAACATATTGAATAAACCTATCATTCTCGGAGACACAAACATTAATTGGCAAAACTTATCTCTAACTCCCCTGCTCACAGCATAAACCTGTATAGTTGCACTCAGCTCATCACTGGCCCTACTCATACTCACAATAACAAATCAGAGTCAACCCTAAACTGGATCTTAGTATCCAACTCCCAAAACTACTCTTACCACTGGAACCCTTCCAAACATCTTAAGTGACCATTTACCAGTAATTACCCATAGAACTCAGTCTCAGCTACCCAAAACACACTCCTTTAGAACTTCTAGAAACCTTGCCCAATTCAATTCAAGCAAAACACATTCATAAACACCTCAAAAGCTCAGAACTGGATCCCAGTAAAAACCCTACCTCTTTATGATGCTGGAAATTATTTTAGCAAAGTCTTTCTCCATACACTAAATAGCCTAGCCCCCATACACACCAAAAGAACAAAACATAACCATGCCCCCTGGCTCACAAAGCAGACCAAACATACTCTTCTTTCCAGGGACCAAGCCTGTAAAGAATGGTAGAAAAATAGGAACCCACAAAATGAACTCAACTACAAACAGCTTTGTAACAAAGCCAAAAAAACAGGTCATAAATGACAAGAAAAAATATTTTTTTAACACAATTACCTAACCAAAAATACAACACAAAAATTTTTAGAAATCTGTTTCCTCTCTTCTTAACCCAGGTACCATTAAAAACCCAACTCCTTTTCCTGACAAAGACCCATATCAAATTGCCCATATGTTTAACTCCCACTTTATCAATACCATCCTAAAATTAGTCAAAAACTCATCACCAAAAACTAACAATCTTTATACTGCCTCCCAACAAAGTAAACTCATTTAATATGCTGACAATTTCATGATTATCTCCTCCTCTCACAATTTCTCTGATCTCCTTAGGACTACACAAAATGCCTTTACATCCATAGAATCCTGGCTAAATGACAATTACTACTGAATCTCCAAAAAACTAAGCTCTTAATCTTCACAACCAAACCACCAACTTTGTCTACACTTTAAAATTTACTCACAAAATAACACTGAAATCAAAGTAGTAAAGACAGCTAAACCACTAGGTATAACGATTGATGACAAACTCACCTTTGAGCAACATATTCTCCAGATGCTAAAAAAAGAAACACTTTAAACTGGGAAAACTTTATAGACATAAACTTTATTTAGACAAGCCAACTAGAATAAACCTTGCAAACACTTTTCTCATCCCTTTCCTTCTCTATGGATGTCCCACCTTCACCAGCCTTCACACATCTCTTGGGAACAAACTGCAGTCATATTACTATAACATAGCTAAATTTGCCTCAGGGCTGCCAAATCGCAGTCACCACTGCCATGGTATCATGGAAATGAACTGTGCTGAATTCCCCCACTACCTTAAGTATTCCCAACTTACTTTTGCCCACAAATTGATATATAAACTCAAAGATTGCCCTACTCTTCAGTCCATTCTACAAGCCTACATCCCAACCTGCCATCTTTGGAACACTAGCAAACAAACAATTAAGTATAACAAAACCCAACAAAAGAGCCAGACAAAGTCTCTATTCTTACACCCTCACCCGTTTATGGAATGGCCTGCCCCCCACAATCACTCAGCTTGAATCACAAAAACCTTTTAAAGCTGCACTTAAAGTGTCATTTTCTCAATATCTATGTATGCTTCTGCACGCAAATCTCTAAGCCACCATAAACAATATAATTCCATTCTATTCTTTCTTACCTATCCTCCACTAGTTCAACTCCTCAAATGACTGTGATTCCTCCCCTTTTTCCTCTAACATAGCCTGTTCTTGCTACTGCCTTCTACACAATTTCTAGTTGATCTTAAGTATTTCAAATGAACTGTATACCTTCAATGTATCTATATACTTTATTTTGTTGATCTACTATACTATATATATTAACATCCTATCCAAGTGTTTACTGTGACCATTTACTCTTTGCCTATTGTTAAGAATACTGTAAAAAATATTATTGTTAAGAATCCTATAAAAAAATAATGTCTTTGGAGCTTTTCTTCCCAGGCCTTCACTGAAAATGGGTTTCTGACCCAGTGGACTTTCCCGGTCAATAAATAAATAAATAATAAAATAAGTTTGAGGAAGCAAATTAATGCAACTAAGGAAATTATTCTTTTGAGCTGGTTCACAGGATCTGAATTGCATATATTAATAAGGCCTTACTAAGTTTAATGCTATTGCTTGCTAAAAAGCAATTTCTAGAAAATGGAAATCAAAATCTCAATCAGCTGTAATTGAATTGCTGAATATTGTAGAGTAGATAAAACACTTGAGGTGGTACCTTTAGAAAGGGTAAGGAGCAAATTACTTAAAAATAAGTGGAATTTGTGGGGACAATATATTCAGAATAATATTTAGGAGGAGGGAGGTTTAAGGGAAGACAGAAACTGAACAATATGTTCAATATCTGAGTGAATAATTGTTAAAAAGAAAGAAAACATATAATGTAATATAAGTTGCTCAGTCACCATACACGCTGTTCCCTTTGGCAATAAAACGTAAGCACTGTTACAAGAGCGTACTATTCATACTATTAATCACAACGTGGACTTCAAAAAGCGTAAAAATCTTTAATTCTAAAACAAAGTAAGCGCTTTCGCCAACAGGCTTCTTCAGACTTTAATAACATTGCATGAATGCAAGCTCTTTAAAAGAACTCTCTTGAATTCTGATTGGTTACAAGTTTGGCAAACATTGCGCTTTACAATTTAAAGCGCTACATACGTCACTTACTATCATCATACAAATACATGTTAAAACTTCACATATAAAAATCCATTGTTATGCTTATATTGTTTGATGCAGTACCATAAAATTAAAATACTGTACAGATGTTTTAATATATGTTGTAAAATTTATAAAAATAAATAGTGAGTACATAGTGTGTGAGTGATATATTTACAGACACAATTAACTTTAGGGAACTGCACATAAACACTATATCTTGTGGATCAGAGTCAAAGGCATCTCCCTTCATCCTGGTGTCTCCATCCACGTATTCTCCTGCTTTTGAGGAAGGGTTTAATCTGAACCTTATCATTGAGGCCGGGTGGTTCGTCTGCACGCCATCTGATTATCCACTTCGTCTCACATTCCAGAGTACGGTGCAGGAGAATACGTAGACACAAGTGAATATGTTTTATTTTTCTCATTTATAAGCAGCTTAGTTTTTGAGATGGAGACACCAGGATGAAGGGAGATGCCTTTGACTCTGATCCACAAGATATAGTGTTTATGTGCAGTTCCCTAAAGTTAATTGTGTCTGTAAATATATCACTCACACACTATGTACTCACTATTTATTTTTATAAATTTTACAACATATATTAAAACATCTGTACAGTATTTTAATTTTATGGTACTGCATCAAACAATATAAGCATAACAATGGATTTTTATATGTGAAGTTTTAACATGTATTTGTATGATGATAGTAAGTGACGTATGTAGCGCTTTAAATTGTAAAGCGCAATGTTTGCCAAACTTGTAACCAATCAGAATTCAAGAGAGTTCTTTTAAAGAGCTTGCATTCATGCAATGTTATTAAAGTCTGAAGAAGCCTGTTGGCGAAAGCGCTTACTTTGTTTTAGAATTAAAGATTTTTACGCTTTTTGAAGTCCACGTTGTGATTAATAGTATGAATACTACGCTCTTGTAACAGTGCTTACGTTTTATTGCCAAAGGGAACAGCGTGTATGGTGACTGAGCAACTTATTTTCATATTTATTACGCTGGTTCCTGTCTCCGTTGGTGTGCTACTCTGCATTTGGATTACTTATATAATGTAATATATAATGCATGAATATGATAAATGCTAATATGATTTATTTTTTTCTATTAATGAATGTGAGTCTATATTTTTACTGAATTTAATAAAGGAGATTAAAAAGGGGTATTAGGCCCTCTGGAGGATGGTTAACTATTTGTACAAGAGAGTTAGCATTTATAATATTAAGGAAGACTGGGCTTGGCAGTATCAGTCAGACAGCTTATTGAGGGATAGCTGAAGTCCTCCAGTAGAAAGGAATTGCATTTAATGGAGATTTCAGCTAAGGTGCTAAGATAGCTAGCATGTTGATCAGGGGACATTGAATTTGATATTCTATAGCTAGGTATAAAGGGGTACTTAGCCTTGTTTGGGGTGATTTGGACATCTAGAAGCTCAAATTTGATGTCCAAGGAACCTGTTGTCAGGTGATGATACCCTTGACAAATACTGATATTCCTCCACAATTGCCAATAGATGAAAGACACTAAACCCGGGAATAGGGAAAGGGTTTTCATTGCTTTGAAATAATGTATCGATATGTTCAGGTTGCAGGAGATCTTCAAGGTAATTCATTTTCTTTGTTAAAACTCCCAACATTTAGAAAAGCCACTTTAATATGTTTCAAATTAGAGTTTACTAGGTTGGAATGTCCAGCAGATAAAATCTACCAAAAAGGCACTATAAGGGGCAACAAATGCATTAGTCAACCTTGATAAGAGAAGTGCAGACCATGCCTGGCAAAGCAGGAAAGCTTGCCAGCCAACTCATCCCAGCTTGACATATTGGGTTCCCCTAAAATGACACCAACTGCACAGCTAGATGCTAAAAGCAGATATCTTGTCTTTGAACCCTGGCATCCTTCTGGGTGATGACAAAATACCACTCAGGGCCAGTGGCTGTCCTTCCTTGGGCACATGCATAGCAAGCTCAATCATATCCTTCTGCATGTCCCCTAGGTAGATAATCTAAGGTCATTTATCTCCACATGGGCCACTATCAGGTCATAATCATATTTGTCAGGGTGGATGGTTCTAAGAGCCCTTGTTACATTTCATATTCTGTTTCCAGAAAGTCAGCTAAACTACCACCCTATTCATATTCAACCTGGTAAGGGAGGTGTTTGTTTGCCTGTAAATAGAATCACCTATTACTAAAACATTACCAGTGGGTATATACAGTCAGTGAGCTTTAATGGCTTGAAATCCATATCCGTGGGACTCTTAGAGGTATGTGTACTGACTGGGTGATCAGGGAGAAGGTGGGTTTGATGCTGTGCGAGCTAATGGCTAAAGTTTCTTAGTTCTTTTCCTTTGAGGCTTAAGCAACCACAGTATAAGTTGGTTTAGTTGTGGTGCTCTGTGCTGTGTGTAGGTGTGTTGTGCTTCCTGAGTGTGTTCTGAAGTAAGTAGGTAGTCGCCAAGTTCTGTAAATTCTTACATCTCGCACATATTAAATTACTGTGCGGTAGCAATAAAGTGTTTTTCATAAGCATGAGGCAGTTGTTATGCTGACTCAAAATACCCAGTACTATCAGGTTCCCCTGCAGAAAGAGGAAAACTGACTGAGACTGCATAATGACCAGCATACCTCTCAACCTCTTAGAGCAAGAAATCTGGAAAAAGCCATAAATAAAAGTGGGACAAAGGCCCAAAAAGAGGGGCAATATTTAAATATTGCTCTTACAAACTTAGAAAGTTGCTAGAATAACATGTTGTGCATTAGCATGTATTTTCTGAAGGGTATGTCTGAAGCTCAAATGTCTATCATTATTTTCTAACTTCAGTCTTTAATGACCCATCACTATTCTGCCAGAAAACTACAATTTTATGAAAAATAAACCAAACATATGATGCAAAAATCTGGACATTCTGTGAAAATCTGTACAGTTGAGAGGTATGAGTGCAGATTAAGGAGAACAAGAAAATAAGAAAGCGTAATACCTTATTCTTAGTATAGGACAAAGGGGAATAATGGATTGGACTAGACAAATGTGACAATATGGGATATGGTTAAAGGATATCAGAATATGAAATAGGGCAACTTTAGTATTCATAAGTAGAATAAATTGAAAAAAATGGAAGAAATAGGTAGTAGCAAAAAAGGTGATCAGTAACAAGTGGCACATTTAAATCAAGCAGTTTTACCCCAGTAGGTTGATTTGGGCTCTTCTTAAATGGTAGCTGCAATTAGCAGCAGATAGCCTAACCTAATACATCTGAGTTCAGTAACTGTAGAGCAAACAGTTACGATGTTGTATCAGCAGCCAGCCAAGTAGTAAAACAAACCCTCTACATCAAAAAAATAAACAAATCAAGGAGAGATGCTTGAAGTTAGGTATGATATTAAAAAAGCAGAACTCAAGAACAGTAGGAACTCTGTAAACTTGAGATGAATACAGACCTCTTTTTTGAACAGTCAACCTTATTCTTGGCCAATGTTTTACTGACCCTGAGGAAAGGTATTCAGCAGTCACATAGCTGAAATGTAAGGAACCATTTGTATATATCTCATGGACCTCTGCTACAGGAGATTTAAGGTATTACACAGTGAAGACTTTAGCTTAACTGGATCTTTCTTGCAATTTTTACTGAATTGTTAGCTGTGTGATCTTTTCACCCTTTAGTTTAGATGTTATTTTGGATATTTTACAGTCACCTTAATGTTTATAGACACCACACTTGGATTTAAACTCTGTTTCTAAAAATATAGCTAAACAACCCCCTTATGCTATACTGATGAGGTCAGAAAAAACACAGCATGTCTGCAGTTAGTGGCATATGGCTTTATTGGTTTGAATGTACCCATGAAGGCTTAAAAAGCCATGGGCATTCAGAAACCATGTAGCTGCCACAGTGATAGGTTCTTTAGAGGTTTTATATATATATATATATATATATATATATATATATATATATATATATATATATATATATATATATATCCCATGGGCCTCCATTACACAATGAAGACTTCAAACTGACTGTGTTTTCTTGCAGTTTATATATATATATATATATATATATATATATATATATCTATATAAAAACAGTTCATCATAGCACTGAACCCTATAAATGGTCAAGTATGATTGCTCAAAGATTGTCCCATCAAAAAAAAATGATAAAGCATGTTTTTGCAAGGGGGCAAGCCCCCCCTACACTCTTCCTCACCCCCTACTAATTATATATACCAACTTCGAGATTGTACTACAGCTGTGAAAGGGCAAAATCCCAGATCCTTACTGTACCACAATCTTGCACAGTATAAAAGGCGGTATGAGCAATCAACTGATTTATGATCATACATAGTGGCTTTTTTAGTACTCAAAAAAAAAAAAATTCAGTCACCAGTGTGACAACCATAGATAGAGGGATAGAAAGATATGTTCACACGGATTCACTTCATAATCTCGAAATACTAAAATACCGAATTTTAGTATCTCGTGACTATAAAGCCGAAAGGCCAAAAAACCGACACCCACAACAGTGAAATTCAAAATCTCGATCATTCACATACACACACCACCACACAAAGAAGCACATATACACCTACCTAATGACACTACAACAAACAAAACAACACACACAAACACAACATAACAAACAAACACACCTACCCTACCTATAAGCACCCCCCCATGTAGGGTGCTGCACCCCCCACTCCCTCTACTTATATATACTAACACTGAGGTCGCACTAAACACACAGACACATAAAACTCACCACTGCACACACTCACACACACTAAAATCCCTACTCAATACCCTTACAAGTACACCACTTACCTGAATCCCCAGCTAAATCCACAAACCGCACCGCATGTCACGAACGTGACAACACAATGGCGGATTCGACATTTCTGCATTCGATATTATGCAGTTTTGCATAACTGCACTTTTGACTTTATAGTCTTGAAATACTAAAATTCGATATTTTAGTATTTTGAGATTAATAAAGTGAAACCGTACACACATACAGACAAAGCACAAGTCATTATCAGATGAACATTTAATTATGTTTGGAAAAGGACATTGGCATGGTAAAATTTCTTGGAGCCAGCTTTATAAGTTCTAAGGAGGATGGATGTTTACATCAAAACAGGTGCACTGTTGTCCTGAAGGATGGAGCAATGAAAAAGATTTACTCATTGGCTATTAGAAATATCGTAATTTTCATCAGTTTTCATTGTGTTTTGGTTAAAATGCTTTCATACTTTTGTGTGAATAATAGAATAAAAAATATGTGGGTGAAGTTCTATGGATCTATGGAAAGAAGTTTCCCCCATGTTCTAGTGGTTATTTATTTATTTGACATTTGTTAACTGGGTTAGTCTGACTGGGCTAAAAGCCCTTTTTCAGCAGCGGCCCAATGAGAAAAGCTCCAAAAAAAAAAACAAAAAACCATAAACCATGACAAAATACACAAGTAGGATGCCTACTATACAATAAAGAAATTCTAAGGTATGTCAGTACAGAGACAGACTTTTAGACAAATCTTATTTAGTTCCATATGTACAGAGGGTAAAAATACATATAACAGCGAAATATACAATTACAGTTTGATTGGCATGAGTAAGATATGTTACAGTTGACATTAAGGACACTGCGGAGACATTTCGGAGTGTAGGGAGTGATTAGAGTAGGGAGAACAGGGCAGTGAATAGAGTGAGTGAGTTGGAGTTGAAGAAGTAAGAGTTGGCTATGAGTTTCTGGCCAAAAAAGATTTTGTAGGGCAGAACAGTGGTGGGTGCGGTATGAGAGATTTACAGCAAATTTAGCTATTTTATTGTAGGTAGATTCAAGTTTAGCCATGAGGTTGGTTTGTAAGTTAATGAGAATAGGTGCAGCGTAGAAGAGAGTAGGTAATAGAAAAGCTTGGGCCAGAAATTGTTTTGTGTTCTTTGTGAGGTATTTTTTATTCCTATATAGTATTCCTAGTTTCTGGTGTGCTTTTTTGATGGCTTGTAGAATGTGGATGTCAAACTTAAGTTGATCATCAATAACCACACCAAGGAGTTTGGTATGAGTTTCTGGTGAGATTGTAGTATTGTTGAGAGAAGAGACTGAGAATGAGGTTTTGTAGTGTTGTAGGTTTTTAGGGAGGAACAGAAGTAGTTTTTTTTTTGGGTTAAGTCGATGTTTGCTGCTACTTAGCCATTTTTCAACAGACAGAAGCGAGTCTTGGGTAAGGGATAAAAGGTGTGGGAGAACAGGATATGACAGTGGAATCATCAGCATACTGGATAAGAGAGGAGTGGGGGTAGGAAGTGTGCAGATTATTTGTAAAAATGTTAAACAGGAGGGCCCCTAGTATTGAACCTTGGGGTACACCAGTATGAACAGAAAGGAAGGGAAAGGTGGCTGATGGCCACCTGACAGACTGGAGTCTATTAGAGAGGTAGCTAGTGAACCAGAGTATAGTAGATTGGTAGAGGTTAATGTTTTTAAGTTTAGATATTAGCAGATTGTGGGATACAGTGTCAAAAGCTTTGGATAAATCGAGGAAGAGACTAGAGACTAGTTTGTTTTCATCACGGGCTTTGGCAATGGTCTGAGTGAAAGTTATAAGAGTGATGGTGGTGCTATGATGGGGATAAAACCCATGTTGTGTTGGTGTTAGGAGATTATTCTGCATGAGGTGTTCAAAGATTTGTTCGTGAATACATTTTTCCATAATGTTGGTGCAGGGAGACTGGATTGTGATTGGGCGGTAGTTGATGGGGTCTGTAGAGTTTCCTCCTTTATGGAAAGTGTGATGCCCATGCACTGGCCCAGTAATCTAGGAGCCTCAATCCTCACCACTAACACTAGTGAGGGGTGTCAACATTGGGAAGGATAACAAGTACACACACAGCAAAGTGCAATTTCCCCTTAAGAGCACACAGAGATCACAGTCAGTCCAGGGCTAGTTTCTCAATTTCTCTCCAGATCCCCCAATAAGACTCCCCACTGGCACAGCTATAGGGTACAGGTATCAGCCTAATGGTCAAGGTAAAACCTCGAGCACCCTCTCTGTCCAACCAGTGCTTTGTGTCCCTGCCCAAGTAGCTGACATGCACACACTTTGAGATATGAGTTATATACAAACACACAGACACTCCTGGGGAAGGCTGGCACAGGTTCTCCAGCTATGCCCCCTTCTGTGCCAGGCTATAAGGTAGAAATCACTGCCATCAACCACTAATAGCAGCTACTAATAAGGCTATTACCAAAGGGTGTCCAATTTTACTGTGCAATATTATTATTATCCAATTAGTAAGTATGACAAATAGCAAGGCTTATTGGAGTGGCTTGGACAGTATCACTATATACATGCAATGTACTCTATAGCTTAAATTATCTCTACACAAAACAGCCACAGTTTAAAAGTGTTAAAATATTTAATAATAAATAATAAAAACACAAGACAAATCTCCTCAATTCAACACAGTGCTAGTCACGAGTTCAGACACAGGAAAATGCTTAAAATAATATTGTAGAATAGTCTGACATAAATATAGAAAACAGCTAGTCTAATCTTACTATTTTCTATCTTTTTCTAAGAGAAAAAATGTTCTAAATAGCTTACAGAGCAAAGACAGAGTACTGGTAAGTGAGTAGATGTGTTCAGGTTCAGACAAAATCCAAAATGTTCTGATTCTCTCTCTCTGAGAAAGTCTTAAATTGATAATACATCACTGCTGACTCATTTTAGATTACATCATTATTAACAGTTCTGATTTAGCTTCCCGGGCTAACAGAAACTCAAAACTTACATTTCTTTTTGTAATGTGCACATGTAGGAAGCCACAGCAATAAAAGACATTATATATGAAAAATCTAGCAATCAACTCTGGTCTCAAAAAAATAGAAAGAATTTGCTGGTCCAGACATCATGCCTCCGAGTTTGTGATCAAACAGTCATACAATGCTTGACTTATCAGATTTCTTTCAGCAGAATGCACTGTGGTTACATTTTTGAATGTACAACATATAGTTTAATCATAACACATAGTTCTCTTTTGCATTTGTAAAACCAGCCTGTGGATTAATATTAATATTTACAAATCACATAGAATTATTTGCAAGATTCTATCTTGCTCTACTGGCAGCCTTTTAGTTTTTCAAAGAGAGGAATGACAAAGAATTTTTTCCATAGTTTGGGCACAGTGTTTTTGATGATAGATCTATTCATAAGTATGGAGATGGGGTGGGCAATGAAATCAGAGGCACCTTTGAGAAATTGTGGGGGTAAGCTGTCAGCAGATGGGGGCATGGCTTAAGTTTAGACAGGAGATATCTAATAAATGTAGTGGAGTTCAGGTTTTAGCGAGAAAATGGAGGCAGGTGACGTTGGAAGAGTATCATTTGAAGGTGGTTCAATTTAGTTGTAGACATTTAACATTTTTGTTATAGACTTCTAGATCTTGAGTTGTGTGATTATTCCCAAATAATTTCAAATATTCAGCACTGGAATTCTGGACAACTCTTAATGGTAAGAGATGATAGAACAAATGTATATTTTTCATCTAAATAATTCTCATTTCTCATTTCAATCACTGGTGGCACAAAATAAAATAGATTATTGATATTATGAATATTCTGAACAATATACAGAGGTCTTCATGGCTATAGGAGTTTGACTCTTGCTTCCACTTAAATGTATTAATCTGGATATCGGTTGCAGAATGAAATTAAAATAACATTTTATACAATAGATTTTCAGCAGTAGAGTTGCAACCAATGGGCTAACTCCCTCAGGGATCAAGATAGGACTGACAGGTAGATACAAAATATATTGTTATTATTTCAGTACTCTGCTACATATTGTTAAGACATTCTAGAAGAGGAACAAAAGAGATTTAGAATGTTAAACAAGATGAATTGATTGCCACATTCATGCTAAAATCTACATTAGCATAAATAGCAGAGAATATTTAGGCAATGCTTTGACTGGGAAAAGGAAGGATTTACTATTAGTATATTAAATCAATGGCAGATTTAATGGGGACACATTTAGATTCACATCTTCTTAATGAAAGACAATTCTCACTAATATATCTTCCAGAATGTATTTGAATTCAGTGTCACTTTTTAAAATAAATTCTTCAATACATCTAGCTTGTTGGCATGGCTGTGGTGGTATATGGTCCTGGGTTCATTGATGGTGGACTTGCCCCTTAGTTAAGGAATTGTTGTATGAGACAGAAAAATGATCAATCAGATAGTACTGTATAACAGGAAGTTTACAACAGAACAGTTCTGTTTGTTACATCCAAATGGTCTTTCAAAGAGCTCCAGAAAATATTCAAAATTGTTGTTATCACTGCATATTAGAAGCTTTGAGCCACCCTATTAATACATTCACAGAAGGAGTTGGTGGAATCTATTTCTGGAATCTGTTAGCCTTGAAAAAGTAGTGGTATTGTATCCCTTTCCACAATACATCTCCAGGCATGCAAGGGAGGGGTGGTTAAATATTATCCTTTACATTCTAGAGTTGATAATATGATGTAAAATTAGATTCCTGTTTTTACATGCCTTAATGTTTTTATTAAATGTGTTAGCAAAACCTGCAAGAAAACATAGCCAAGCCAGAGTTTTTACTGTGTGATAACTTAAACCTCCTGGAATAGACCCCTTTAGGAAATCAAGAGTTTCATCTATATTGCTTTTGAATGTCCATGACTTTTTACTTTTTTCTTTATAAGTATTTATGGATAGATTCAGGCCAAGAAAACCAAGCACCACTAGCTGTAGACATGCACGTTTCAGCCTTCTTATGATCTGATCAGCACAGCATAAATGGACTGTTTGGCTATGCTCTGGAAACACAGGGCCTTTAAACCCAGCTGATATCCTTAATATCCATTAAGGTATGTGCAAAACATCCCAACTATCAAACAAACCCAAAAAGTAAAAAGGTCACACAGACAAACCAGTTAGTAAAAACTACAAGAAAAACCTAGCCAAGCTAGAGTTTTCATTAAGTGACAACATAAGCCTCCTGGAATAGAGGCCCATGGGATATATACAAATGACTCCTTAAGGACATCAAGTGTTTCAGCTTGTCCTTCGGCTTCTGAATGTCCATTACTTTTTGCTTTTTCCTTTCTAAGTCTTTATGTACAGATTCAGGCCAACATGGTTTGTCTTTGTGACTTTTTACTTTTTTGGTTCTGTTTGTTATTTGGGATATTTTGTGGATACTTTAATGGTTATGGACATTAGTTGGCTTTAAGGACCCTGTGTTTCTAGATTATAGCCAAACAGTCCACTTATGCTGTGCTGGCGAGGTCATAAGAAGGTCAAACTGTGCATGTCTACAGCTTTTGGCATTTGTTTTTTTTTTTTTAATCTGAATCTTTCCATAAAGACTTAAAAAGGAAAAAGGAAAAAGTCATGGACATTCAGAAGTCATATAGCTGAAACACTTGATATCCTTAATGGGTCATTTGCATATGTCACATGGGCCTCTATTCCAGTAGGTTTAAGTTATCACACACTGAAAACTCTAGTTTAGCTAGGTTTTCCTTGATTTTTTTTTACTAACTGGTTTGCCTGTGTAACCTTTTTACTGTTTGATTTTGTTTATTCACTATGTTAGATAATTATTCAGAAAATACATATAAAAATTAAAAAGACTTTTAAACTGGAACAAGTCTTACCAATGGGTATATTGATAGTACAGCTGACTTCATATTGGGTTCAGTTGCCAAGGCTTCCATTGCATAGAAGTACTACCCAACCATGCTGAGTCTCCCTTGCATATTTTGTTATGTTCTTTGTTTATTTTCTCTTGATATCCAGTACATGAGCACCTGTCCCTCTTTCCTGCTTCAGTCAAATTGTTACCCCGTTTGGTTTAGTTTAAAAATATAATTGTGGAACATATCATGCCAACCAAAGTTTAAGTACTGATCTGTTCTTTCTAAGTTAGAGCCTGCCCTGTCATACAGCTGTTCTACCCAGCAGACCCCCATCTGTCCCCCCCCTAATTCTACACCTAGCCAGTGATTATACTCACTAGTCCTCCGATTCTTCAGTATACAGGCTGGTAACACAAGGAGCACTTATGATGCTACTTCCAGCCTTATTTTTAGGAATGTTTCTGCTCTCTACCTAACCCTGCATGTTGCTACGGCAAATAATTTCTCTGTTAGGTCGCTAATGCTTAGATACGCTTTAGTCACCTTCTTTCATGTCTTACTTTGTCTAAGCTTGAAGACAGGTTCCAATGTAACCTGGTTTCTGGTGTCTACCTTATCAACAGTACTACAGTAGTGAGTGTGTCAAAGCAACCAATGGCAAGTGAGTCACATTTTTATTGGACCAGTTCTCTATCCTAGTAGATTATATGGTGGGGTTTTGTGTGTGTGTGTGTGTGTGTGTGTGTGTGTGTGTGTGTGTGTGTGTGTGTGTGTGTGTGTGTGTGTGTGTGTGTGTGTGTGTGTGTGTGTGTGTGTGTGTGTGTGTGTGTGTGTGTGTGTGCGTGTGTATGTGTGTATATATATATATATATATATATATATATATACATATAGATATATATATATATATATATATATATATATATATATATATATATGTATGGGTCTAGGACACATGCTCGACTAGCATATGTCCGAATCACAAAACATCGAACACACATACATGAAAGCACTTAACATCAAAAAGCGCTTCCGTGTATGTGTAATTCAAAAATTACACAAACAAAATCTACATTTTTGCAGAGGGGCTTTGCCCCCCTGCACCCCCCACACACCCCCTACTTTATTATTCTCACTTCGAGATCGCATTACAGTGGGGAAAGGGGAATTTTCCCTTACCCGCACTGTAGTCCGATCTACGAAACAGGCACACATACATGGAAGCGCTTGTTGATGTTAAGCACTTTCGTGTATCTGTGTTTGATGTTTTGTGATTCGGACATATGCTAGTCGAGCATATGTCCAGATCCCATATATATATATATATATATATATATATATATATATATATATATATATATATATCTTAGTAGGTAGGAGTGCACTGGTATCTGTGGATAACTTTATAATTGTATGTCAGACATCAATAACATCGAAAAAATAGAAAGGGAGCAAGAAATAGAGAGACAGACAGATAGAGAAACAAAGAGAAAGAAAAGGAGACAGACCAGAGAATTCAAAGCTTTTGTATTTTTTTCCAACAGCTGCACTAATGTGGCTGACAAATTTCTGGTTTTGCTGCAGTATATAAATCAAATGATGTGCAGAGGATTTTGATAACAAAACCAGAAAATAAAAATTAAAATAGGCTAGCTCTGCTGTAAACCCAAAACTCTGGCATGCAGAAGGACAGATTATATTTGTAATGGACTCAGTAAAAGATTACAGAAGGTCAAAGAAGTCCACCAATAGTGCAAAGCATTTTAAATATTCCATGCATATTATCCATTTCCTAGTAGGCAGATTATATGAACTGTGCTGCTCAATGGAAAGTCAAATATTCAGGATGCAGCAGCTTTTTCATTTTTTGTCATCGTATGTTTGGAGGTAACAAAGCTCAGTCTGAGAACTGGATCTTCCCACAACATATGGACATTGCATTTTTACTATCTTCTAATTATTCATTTGGATATGGATTTGTTGATCAAATCTATGAGTGGTCTTGTTCTGTGATTTACAGTCCAAGGCACAGCAGATAAAAGGGGGGATTTATTCACTAACATAATGTGATTATAGAGGCTTTCAGATCCGCTTCAGTTGCAAAGATTTTGCAGAACCGAACGTGGTCTACAGTGACAAAGATAGCTACACACAGTAAGCCTATATTATCAGGTAGGCGTGCATGAAGAAATGCAGTTTTGTTAGAAATTAATATTTACTTCAATTTAATTTGCTGTGGGGAGTATATGTAAGAAACTGCAGAGGAGGGTCACTAGCAATCAATAGCTTAGTAATGGTATTCACCTCTGATTACTTTGCTTATTGAAGCTTTCATTATTGTTATGAGCAGGTGTGTTGTGATGTGGATGCCTGAGCTAGTTTTAGTCAGGTACTGCACATCTCTGCACTTTCATAATTGAAGCTGAACCAGCAAGTACTAGGATAGTCTATGGGAGTCAGACAAAACTAAGGTCCTGGAGAGACTAACACTTTGTTTTGTTTTTTTTTTTCTGGAAGGACATTGTCCTAACAGGTAAAAGGGAGAGAAGGGTGAACAAGTAAATTACATGTCTGAGAGGTTGTCAAGGTTGGGGGTGTGTTGGTGCCAGGACAAGACAGAGTGCCTGTTGCTGGGAAAATGCAGTCAGACCTTGAAGGACAAACTGGCAAGTAGTTGTGTAAAAATAAAATCTCACAATTTATCTTACTGTTAAGCCATGTCCTTTACTTATGATGTTGTACTAGCTTCTGTATCTTTTAGATAGAAATTAGACATTAGCATATCAAGTTGACATAAATGCTATTAAAGCTACAATCCTACGCCGAGCACCTCCTACAAAGAAAACATTTGAAAATTAGAGCTTCAGGCATAGGCTGTCTCTTTATATTTAGATTTACAGCTATGTTAGGCATAATACAATGACAAAAACCATGGTCCCACTACTTAAATTGAACTCAAATGGCTGCACTCATCTTAGAATATAGTAGAGTAAGATCATTCATTAAATTAATTGGCTATGTTAATCACTAGGAATTTATGCATTGATAAAACTAACAACTTCTCTTCAAGCAGTTAGTAAGCCCAGTAAAAGTATCTTTCCAGCAAGCAGGGTTTGTGACATTACCAGTATATACTAGTTTGGCAGTGTTTATCCAGTTGATGGTTGAATTGCACTGACTGCACAGTATCTTAGGTACCATGGGTTAAAAAACAAACAAGCAAATGACTAGCAACAGTCAGCCTTTTGTGTAAGTTGAGATAAAATTGTTAACTTTATTATAATACTCAGTATCCTATATAATGCCTTTTTTTGATTATAGTAAACAATAGTAAATAAAGTAAGATAGTCTGGGATCAATTATTTAGATGGAATGATAAAAGGAGATCACATCTGTAGAATCTCTTGTTCCAGGTGGAGGTATAACAATAGAATCTAGTGGAAAGAGTGGGATAAGACAGGCTTAGATTAGCAGGTGGAATGGAATGTAATCAAGGTAGTATCAGCAAAGAGGGGAGGAAAGAAGGAGAGATCATAGGATCATAGGAGGTTACTAAGCTATTGACTCCGAGGTAATTTCAAGCCTAGCTGTTTCATCCCAATTTAATACCATAGATACTCTTATTAATATCCAGGATTGTATTTGGTAATGACTGCCCATGTCCAGGAGGGTTGTGGGTGCTATCCCCAGCAAGAATTTATTGTGCCCCATCCATTCATCCAGGCTGCTTCTGAACAGTGTCAGAGAGGTGCTCTGCTTTACATAAATTGGCACCCTAATCCAAAGACAGCAATCTCTGGGAGACAAATCTGTGCCTCCAGCATATCCTATTCAACTTGCAGACCATGTTTAGGTCCCTGGAATGGGTAGCTGTAGTCCCATTTGATTTATGGATGTGCAGCAGATTCATTAGGTTTGGGCTGGAGATTGCTGCGTAAGCCAGGCACAAGTCTCCACTAAGATGTCTATACGATACTAAGTATAGTGACATGGACTTCAGTCAGTCTGTGTAAGGCATGTGCTGGAGTCTCTTGATCTTCTTAGCTAGAAACCTCTGAGGACTCTCCATTTGCTGAAGGTTCTTTGTACAGTACATGCCGAAAGAGGCATTATACTCAATTATGGGCCTGACTAGTGATGAGTGTAGAGGGGTTATAACCTCCTTTGCTTCAGAGGTGATGCCTTTGCTAATCAAGTGTGCTATGTAGAAAGCCTTCCTTATGTGTGTAGACAAATGGTGGTCAAAGTTAAGGTCATAGTCTACCTGTGATCCCAGATCTCTTACCACTTTGTAGCTTCATAGATAACTTGAGATAAATTGAGACAGAGAGAGAGAAAGAGACAAGCAGAAAACAGAGAGATAGAGTTACAGAAAGAGAAGGTGACTGAAATAGAACAAATGATTATGAAGAGAGGGTATGACATTAGGAGGGGAAAGGTCTGGCAAATATGGGGGTGAACCATTTTAGACTATCAAAGAAGGTTATCAAATCACTCTCTGCTATCACCTATGTGAAGCAACAGATTTTGTTTTCTCAGACTTCTGATCTAAGTGAAATGTACATTTGATACATGCAAGATTTAAGACGATTAAGCAGAAAGAGGGAATGGAGAGCTTGTTAAGAGACAAGGGGATGCTTTGGATGTAATATGATGAGCTAACAACCAAAGCAAAATAAAATGCCTTCTAGCTATAAAATACATTTGATAAAGCCTACAAAGTGGAAAAACATGCACAAATGGTATCTACAACTGAAGGTGTAAGAGCACAAAAGATGCAAAAAACAACAGTGAACCTTTTATAGATCAGTGCTTTTCTAATTTTTAAGAGTATCAGAATGCCATAGCTCAAAGCAGAGCTATAAAAAGTTTATTAGAATCATTGGTGTCTCTTCCAAGCAGGAGAAACAAAGTAGAAGCACTGAATGAATCTGTTATTCAGTGTTATTGCATATTGGATAAGCATACCATTAGAAATTGATGTTCATCTGTATATTTTTGCTGTATACATTTCATTAAATGCATGTGTGTGTGTGTGTGTGTGTGTGTGTGTGTGTGTGTGTGTGTGTGTGTCAGAATGAATCTCCATCTAGACACATTGTTTAAGAACACTGTTTTCTTCAATCTTAATATTAAGAAATGTTTCAGAAACATCAGTAATTTAGACGAAAGTCAGCAGAATTGAAATATTAGCTTACTTTTGGAAATGTGAATATGTGTTATTTATTTTTATTTATTTCATTTTGGCAAGTAGACTGGTCAATAGACTCTTTTTAGCCATGACTTGGGTGCCATGATACAAGACACAAACATAAAATTATGCATAGATTAAAGAATACACAGAGCTGTATATAGTACAGTAACAAAACAGAAACAATATATTTGTATGTCGTTTTCAGTTATAAATGCTCATGATATTATTTGCAGTATGTTCAGTGAAAGTAGGCATTCAATAAGTCATGGAAACAAGAACATTTGGTGTCCTTAAACAGTTGTTCTTTTAGTTTGCTGCTAAATAATTCATAGGTTCATCGGTCAGTACTAAGCTAACTACCGTTGTGGGCCATTTTAAGCCTAGCCAATTACCTCCTGTGAGAATCAATCCCTGTACCTTGTGTCTGTAAGGTAAACACCTTAACCATTATGCCAACGTGTCTCTTCTACCTCACTTCTGTATGTAACCAGTTCTGAACAACTGGGCCTAGCCTAGAGGAAGCTCTTCCTCCTATGGTGGTCTAATGAAGGTAATGCTATCTTCTTGGCTGTCTCTTAAGCATGTAGTTAGGCTGTTTAGTTTGTAATTGTTTCTGGGGTGGGACAGTGTCTCTTTTTAATGATGTGCAGATTTGACAGCTAAGTTGAACTGCTGATTTTTTATTTAGCTAGTTACACCACTGTTATAGTTCGCAGTGATGAGTTTGGAGTTCTGCAAGAGGAATAAATCTGCATAATCGTGATAATGTGCTTGGCTAGTGAAAGAATAGGTGATAGTGGGTTGTCATCTGTATCAGGAATATCTAGTCAGAGGATTTAGGGAGGCTTTGCGGGGTGCCAAATATCATGATGTTAGATTTTAGGACA